>NW_026298483.1:11584-12183 GCF_001194135.2 Octopus bimaculoides
TATATATATATATATACACCTACATATATGCACATACATGTATATACATATGTATATACAATTGTAAATGTATTTATATATATATATATATATATATAAATATATATATATATAAGCATACACATTGGACATCGAAATATAGATGCATTTGGATAGATAGATAGATACATACATACATGTATACATACAAGCATACATACAGACATACAAAAGGCAGTATAATGAGTGAGAGAGGGAGAGGAAGAGAAGGAGATGGAAAAAAGCACAAATAACTATACAGATGCTTATTTTTTTCAAAAAATACATCTGATATATCAAAGAAAATATGGCTCTCTCTCCACACACACACACACACACACACACACACACACACACACTCTCATATATACATATATATATATACGTATATGCATCGTTGTTTTTTGTACGACACACCGGATGTTTTCGTTTCATCTTTTCCAATAGGAATTTTAGAAATAAAAAAAATCAACAAAATTAGCCCCCAAAAACGGCACATTCTCTCTTTATATTTTCGAATACTTTCTTTTCTTTTCGCCCTTTTTACCGTTTTTTCTTCTTTTTCTTCCATCTTGCTATTT
>NW_026298483.1:12592-13031 GCF_001194135.2 Octopus bimaculoides
TATATATATATATATGTATATGTATATATATTCAGATAAAAGCATATGCATAATATAGATAGATAGATAGATAGATACGTACATACATACATACATACATACATACACATACACAGACTCTATCTCTCTCTCTATCTATCTCTCTTTCTTACTCACGTAAATATATCAACATACACAAGATAGGCGGACATACAGAGCTCCAGTTTGGCCTCACTCACCTTTCTTGGCACGGAGATTGAAGAATCCTTTTCGGCAAATCTTCAGTTCCTTATTATTTTGCCATTACTCTCAGAATATCAACTTCTAACCTAACAACAACTGTTTAGGAATTCGCTGCAAATTAGTCTTTGAAACGTTCCATTACAGATGCATGTGAAAATGTGTATACAAACACACACACACACACACACACACACACACACACACACACACACACACA
>NW_026298483.1:13774-15182 GCF_001194135.2 Octopus bimaculoides
TATATATATATCTATGTATATATATATATAAATATTCTGCTCAGTACCACAGATTTGCTGGTCAGTTGTTTGACCTTAACCAGTTGAGCATGTCCCTTGGTGGCTGATGATATGTGCATCTCTGATCATGAGCAGAAGTAGTGGGGGAGCATCATAGCCATGGGTTGAGAGGAATTCTTTGGGGTTTGAAAAATTCACCTTTGGAAACGTAGGTGTTTCGTTCAACATCCGTAGACAACCCTTATTCAGGGATGTTTTTGGAGTGGGATGGGCTACACGATCTGAAGCAGTTTCTAAGTAGACCCCCACCTGTTGGGACATGCGCTGTTCATCTTGATAAGAAGTCACCATGTCGCGCACATATGGTTGTGATGCATGTGCCTGGTGTACCCTTATCAGACGGGTAGTCATGATGGGTATAATGGGCTTCGTATGTTTTACCCCAGTGTCACTATGTTAATGGCATGCACTGCTCCCTCGCCCAATAACAACAACAGCAACAACAACAATAACAATAATAATAATGATGACGATGATGATGATGATGATGATGATGATGATGGTGGTGGTGGCGAACCCTGTTGTACTCTTTCACCTCAACTTTCTCTCTCTCTTTCTTCCTGTTTCTGTTGTACCTGTAATTCAAAAGGGTCAGCCTTGTCACACTCTGTGTCACGCTGAATATCCCTGAGAACTACGTTAAGGGTACACGTGTCTGTGGAGTGCTCGGCCACTTGCACGTTAATTTCACGAGCAGGCTGTTCCGCTGATCGGATCAACTGGAACTGTCGACGTCGTAAGCGACGGAGTGCCAACAACAGCAACAACAACATACATATAATCATGTGCGCGGTCTCAAAATTATACACCCCGGCATGTACATATTCGCTCGCAAGTTTATACATATTAACAATCACACGCAAACACGCATAACTAGCTACACAAACATGCAAACATATTCACAAATACACACACATAAGCCCGCCCACGTTACGAATATGAAATATACCATCATATAGATATATATATATATGCATGATTCACAAATACGCACATATACACACACAAAGTAAATATTCACAAAATAAATAGTAGAATATTCTCCACGCCGCCGCGAAAATAACACTAACAACAAGTGAAGAATACGAAAACACTAATGTAAACAACTCGAACATTAAAGAGAACCAGAATAAAATTCAGGGTAACAAAAGTTACACCAACATAGGCAACAACAGTAAATAGAAAAACAACAACAACAACAACAGTTGCAAAAATAACATGTATGAATAAACATTATCTTATGAAGGAGATCGATAACAAAAAAAAAGAAAAGAAAAAGTATATTTTTTTCGTTGAAAACTTATAATTACGTCCTGTTAGGAATAGGTACATCTACACATACATGCAT
>NW_026298483.1:18231-18687 GCF_001194135.2 Octopus bimaculoides
ATATATATATATATATATATATATATATATATATATATATATATACATATATACATACATATACACATATGTATGATACACAGAGTACATGAGTTTTGCTAATTAAAGACACTACACTATACACACACACACACAATAAACACACTTCGTCTATATAATTTTTGCTAATTAACAAAACTATACACACATAGACACACAGACATACCAATACAGGGACACACACACACGCTCACACACACACACACACACATCTCTGAATTTCTCCGTTACGTCATCACCTAAATGGACTTGGAATCACGGAAGAATTTTCTCTAAATTAACGACCTCCATGTTACGTTTTTGCCTAAACACTCTTCTTTTTGCTCTTGTCTTTCATCGCTGGTACCACCGTCCTCATCATCTCCCTCGCCGCCTCTTCATCTCTTTCCCTTTTTCAGTCCATTGTCACCCCCCCCC
>NW_026298483.1:19355-21407 GCF_001194135.2 Octopus bimaculoides
TATATATATATATATATATATATATGATTATGTGTATGTATGTATGTACATGTAGCTACATGTTCTACCTAAAAACACACGTATTGCGATACACATGAATGTTTCCGAAGCGGAAACACAATCTTCCACAAACAGGAAACGGAAGTACACAAACATGATGATTCAGTAGAACGTCGCCTCTCCATCTTAATGATGACGATGATGATGTTGATGGTGGTGGTGGTGGTGGTGGTGGTGTTAATGATTTTTGTCTCTAATATATAGTTTTAAACGTTAACCTTCTTTTTCGTAATCATCATCATCATCGTCATCAACGTCATCGTTGTCGTCACGGTCAGCATCATCATCATCATCGTTATCATCACCATCATCATGATCGTTGTCATCTTCACCACCACCACCACCACCTTCCTCCGTTAGCTCTTCCTCCTCCTCCTCCTCCTCTTCCTCCTCCTCATCATCATCATCATCATTATCATTATCACCAACACCATCCCTGCCACGACCATCATTACCTTTTCTCCTCCACCGCCATCGTCACCATCATCGTCATCATCACCATCGTCCTCATGAGCATCATCATCATCAAGAACATCACCATCATCACCATCATTATCAACAGCCTCACCGCCATCATTATTATTATTCGTATTATCCTCGCGTGAAACATTACACTCCGCCTTGGCGCAATCGTTAGCGCGCCAGAAAATAAACCTGTGGTATATTTTCTGGCATTTTACGTTCAAATCCTTTGTGGACATGCAGCAACCCCAATTGGCTATCCAGATCGTAGCGACATAGAGTATCTGTTGCGTCAGTTCATAGAAATAGTGTAGGATGTCTGCAGTTCAAATAGTGTAGGATGTCTGCATTTCACGCAAGTGTATAGAACCATCAGGACAAAATACGCACCGTTTCGGGGCCTACCTTTCGAAGACATCATTGCGCATTAATAATAATAATAATAAAAGTTTTCTCCCGTTGGCCAGAAACTGTCGGGAAAAAAAGTGTAGATTATTAAAGCAATGAATAGCTTGATTGATTCTTATTTCACTGAAGCTGGATTCAACCTGAAAGGGGACAAAAGTTAACTTGGGAGGATTTGAACTTGAAATACAAAAAGTTATTTTACTCTGGTGTTCCACCAATTCTGTCAGATTTAAAAACATGAGACTTCAGCTTCAACATCAACAGAACAACCTGCTTCAGGTTTCTGATCACAAGGAACAATTTCAGCTTCACTGATATGAGGCTTCGCTTGCTAGATCAACTAGTTTTCAAACCATCTTCTGTCGAGTAATGTTAGTAAATATAAGGCCATCCATCCATATTGTTTACCTACGATTCATGAGAGGCAGCCATCATTACACTTTCCATCGAGATTCCCAAGTTTGACCAACTTAGACCAGGGGTTTTCAAACCTTTTGACTTGCGGACCCCTTTATATTTCAGGCTTTACCTTAGGGACCCCCTTATAAACGCTTATGAAATTTATACATAAATATTTGCTTAAAATAACATATATTTTTACATTTATTTATTTAACAGTATTTAACAAATAGGTTTTTTGTCAATTAAAAGATTTCGATTAAAAAAAACATATATAAAAGTATTTGCTGTCTACGGATCCCCTGTCTTGTCCTTGCGGACCCCCCGTGGTCCGCGGACCACAGTTTGAAAACCCCTGACTTAGACCATTTAATCATTTCGTTCTTGGTCTACCCCTGGGTTTCCTGCTGGCTAGCTCGGCTTGAGGAGTCTATTTTGACGATTCTGTCCTGTGACGTTGTAATCACGTGTCCACACAACCAGAGCTGTAGGGGTAAAGTCTCCAGGCTCCTCTTTCATAGGGTCCTATCAGAAGCAACCAACATTACGCTTACCCACACCACCACCACCGCCATGACCACCACCACCAACACCAACACCACTATCACCACCACCAACATCCAAACTATCAACACCACCACCACCACCACTACTACATCGACGTTGTCGTCGTCATCATTATCCTCAACCTTGTCATCATCATCATCATCACAACCACCATCA
>NW_026298483.1:21934-23750 GCF_001194135.2 Octopus bimaculoides
GCGTTTTATCACAGAACAGATGGGAATCAAGATGGTGCGGGATAGGGGAGGAGGATGGGAGGATGGGGATAGGGAGGGAGGGAGAGGAGGAGGAGGAGGAGGAGAAGGGGGACGACGACGACGACGACAACTAGAAGGAGAAATGTCGGTGACGACGACAACAAAAGCAACAAAAATGACTTGCGTTAAGAACGACGGCCATGGTGAACAAGATGGCGGCGGCGGCGGTGATAATAATGACAACCATAGCAACAGCAGCAACAACAACAACAACAGCTGCACCAACGAAGCCTCACGATAACAACAACAACAACAATAACGACAACAACAACAACACCAACGCCAACACGCTGCAGCAAAATCTGTTACACTAATGACATTTAAACACTTGACAATGGCCGATCAAGCCGTGATTTCTCACTGTTGTATCATTGGCCTATTGGAGTGTTTATCGTCGCTGTATTACTACTACTACTACTATTATTATTATTATTATTATTATTATTATCATTATTATTATTATTATTATCATTATTATTATTATTATCGTTTGATTGTTTTATAGTCTTTTATGTTGTCGCTGTTCTTGATGCTAGTGCTACTGCTAATGACGACGACGACGACGACGATGATGATGATGATGATGACGATTGTGATGGTGGTGGTGGTGGTGGTGGTGAATTGGATGATATGATGATGAGCATGAAGATGGCCATGGCGATGGCGGTGATGGTGGTGGTGGCGAGCTGAGAGAACCGTTACAATGTTCAAAATCCGCTCGTGGGTCAATGTTTGCTTTCCATAATTTCGATAAGTGGGGGAGGGTGGAAATCATAATTTACCAGTCAAGTACCGAGAGGCCAATAATATCAACTAAACACCCCACCTCCTTTCACAATTGCTTCGCTGTCTTCGTGCCTAAATCGGATACAATACATTACCCTTTTTGTTCCTGTTAATGGAACCTTATGAAAATCCTAATTAGAGTTTAGTTTTTTTTAATTGCACCATCTAGTATCAATTTTGTACACGTTAGTTATTTGTTATTCTTATTACCCTGCGCGCGTTAGCGAAATCAGGGTATTGTAATCGCTCGTCTTTCTTTGTCTGTGTGTTTGCAAAATAACTGGAAAACGGCTGAACGGATTTTCACCAAATTTGGCAGAAATACTCTTTGGGTAAGTGGGTCGAACTCATTAAATTTTGGCGGACGGGTGAATCAGAATTGTTTTGTTTTGTTTTGTTGTTGTTTTTTTTGTTACATATGCATAAACGATAAGCAGGGGAAATAACTCTTGATATCATTTTGTTGAAATATGAATTCGTCTGAGAATATATTTATTAAATTAAATTTTATTTTAACCTTGTGTGCAAGTAGGTTGTGCATCGCCCCACCGATGCGTTTTGTTTTCATTTTTCCTAGGATCAGTAAGACCGACAATTCATTGAGATGTCAGATACCAGATCTGACTGCCTGTTATATATGTCATTGTCTATCTATCCATCTTTCTATCTATCTATCCATATATTTATCTATCTATGCATCAATCTTATCCTATCTGTATGCACTTTTTTTTTACTTTGCATATATTCATGTCTCAAGTATATAGACGCAGGCGTGGCTGTGCGGTAAGAAGTTTGCTCCCTAACCACTTGGTTCAGGTTCAGTCCCACTGCATGGCACCTTGGGTAAGTGTCTTTTACTATAGCCTCGGGCCGACTAAAGCCTTGTGAATGGATTTGGTAGACGGAAACTGAAAAAATCCCGTCATATGTGTGTAAATATATATATGTGCGTGTGTATATATATATATAT
>NW_026298483.1:26403-26953 GCF_001194135.2 Octopus bimaculoides
TCATTACATCAATTTAGATGCAGGGCTATCCTCAGGTGCATAAATAAATAAATAGAATTTTTAATCAGTGGGACACATTAATATAATTTTACTTAAATACTCTTGTAGAATATATAAGTCCATGCTGCCACCTACTTCAGCTTAGAATATACTATTTATTTTGATTTTATTCACCTTATTTTGAGTTGAACGGATAATACTGCACTAATGTTTGTTGCCTCAACTTAAGTACCTTTTTTTCGAACAACGAAAGAAGCAACAAGAGAAACGAGACAGGCAACATAAAGAACATTCCCTTCGTCAGTTGTCCCCTGTTTTATCTACTCCGCGTTTCGAAGGTAGGAAAAAGATGCCACACATGTTGAGTACCTTTAGATGGATGGATGGATGGATGGATGGATAGATAGATAAATAGATAGATAGGTAGAGAGAGAGAGAGAGATGGATAGATAGATAGATAGATAGATAGATAGATAGATAGATAGATAGATAGATAGATAGATGTGGTAAGCGATATTATTTGTTTGTGCTATTATCCACACAGTGTATA
>NW_026298483.1:27268-27472 GCF_001194135.2 Octopus bimaculoides
TATATATATATATATATATATATATATATATATATATATATATATGAGTGTTCTGTGTGTTTGTGTGTGCGTATGTATGTGTATCGGCGTGCATTTCATGTCCTTACATGTATGTAAGCAGAGTATACACATTAAAGACATGCATATATATATATATATATATATATATATATACGTATGCACATGTATTTATATATATATGTA
>NW_026298484.1:0-730 GCF_001194135.2 Octopus bimaculoides
AAAAACAGGACAGTGAGAACAAAACAGTAAAAACAAACGGTGAGGGCCGTTGAGCCAAGACGATGTGAAGCGATGAACACTGGAAAAATAGTATGTGTGTGTGTGTGTGTGTGTGGTGTACATGCCATAAAGAGACGCCGTCTTAGTACATCACAAAGTTGAAGACCCTCTAAAGTGCAGAATTGTGGATTATTTTCCTGGTTGGTTCAGTAGAAAGCTCTTTCTAGAATGTCACTTCACACATTCCACGGATGACAGGAAGACGCATTACAGATTCCTCATATACTAGGCCCTGAAATATCCAATCTACAATACATACACATACACATACATACACACACACAATACGCACACATGCGCACACATATACACACAAACACATCTACATACGCACATGCACACATGCATACACATATGTACACAAACACACATAGCGACGGTAACATATATGCACACGCATGCAAAAATACATACATAAATAGACACATGCATACACATTAGCATCTCACACACACACACATACACGCACGAACACAACAGAGGCACACAGACGCACAAGCATGTATAAACACACATAGACACACACATTCACATACACGCGCACTCACAAATACACGTATTGACATACATGATGCGCATACTTACATATATGCATACACATACACACACACACACACACAAACATACACACACTCATACAAAAGACATAAACAGATACAAACATACTTGC
>NW_026298485.1:0-496 GCF_001194135.2 Octopus bimaculoides
GTGTGTGTGTATATATGGGGGGATGGATGTATATGAATGTACGCTGAATGTTTGTTTTATAGAAGTTGTCAAACACTTATATTTATTGCCAACAGTAATTTCTGAGTGTTCTTTGTCGGACATAATGCTCTCCCACATCCGTCCGTACATATCTTTTAAAAACTTACACACATAGTTGTGTACACGCAGACATGAAATATTGCGGAGATTCAGTTATATGTATATGTGTGTGTGTGTGTATGTATATATATATATATATGTGTGTGTGTGTGTGTGTGTGTGTGTGTGTGTATATGTATGTATGTATGTATGTATGTATACATGCATACAAACATGCCTATATACAGACAAAAGTATTTACATATGATCATATGTATGTATATCAAAACACACATACACACGCACACTCACACTCACAAACACACACACATATGTATGTATATATACAATCATTCAAACACATATATGTGTATATATATATATATATATATATATA
>NW_026298486.1:0-617 GCF_001194135.2 Octopus bimaculoides
ACACACACACACACACATACACACACATATAAATATATATATATATACACATACACAAATAATCAGAAAATGGAGAAAACCTGAGATTAACAAACACATCGATTGGACCACATTTATAGCTTATTTATATAGCTTATTGTTACGTCACCTATTTATTATGTCATGATTAGTACATTATTTACATTATTTACATTTGACGGACATTTATCCTCATCTTGTTTGTTGTTAACACAACGTTTTGGCTGATATACACTCCTAAAGAGACCGAGTACATATATAAGTAGCATATGGGAACCAGTATTAAGGAAGGATAGAAAAATGGCATATGGCGTAGTGGTTAAGAGCGCGGGCTACTAACCCCAAGATTCCGAGTTCGATTCCAAGCAGTGACCTGAATGATAATAATAACATCGAAAAATACCTTAGGAATTTCCCCACAAGACACCTGATGAAGGCTGGAGGGTAAACAAACAAGATGAGGACAAATGTCCGTCAAATGCAGATAATGTACATAATTCCTTAACTGTGTCATGCTTTCTTTTAAAAGATAAATTAGAAATGTGGTCCAATCGATGTGTTTGTTAATATGAGGTTTCTTCCATTTTCTGATTATTTGC
>NW_026298487.1:0-269 GCF_001194135.2 Octopus bimaculoides
CCCCCCCCCAGTGAACAGAAGTTGAGTGAAACTGGGAGGCAAAATGTTACTGCCGCGTACGTGTATATACACAAACATACACCGACGTATACATACACGTGTACTGATATATAAACATACACAAACAAACATACAGTAAACATACATAAATACATACACATATACAGACGTACATACAAACACACAGAATATACAGACATACTGACATACATATGTAACATACATATAGACATACATGCAAAATCACACACACACACACACACACACAC
>NW_026298488.1:0-208 GCF_001194135.2 Octopus bimaculoides
GTACATCAATATGAAACAGCGTAAGGAATGGCTTAGCCCCGGTAAACAAGTGACACTGCGCGTGAAACAAGATCTTCATCTGCGTAAAACGATGTTGTGCGTATGGTAGGACTGGGAAGGGATTATCTATTACGAATTGCTGGAACGGAGTAAAACGTCAACGCGGAACTCTATGTTCAACAAATCGAACGACTCAACACGGCTATTC
>NW_026298489.1:0-276 GCF_001194135.2 Octopus bimaculoides
AAGAGCAAAATTAGGCTTTGGTGTCGGTGCGTGCACGTATGAGAGAGAAATGCCGAGAGATAGAGTGAATGAAGGTGATGATGGATGTCTTTTAAGGTCGATACTCAGATAGAAAAGGTGACATCGTCATGGTCGTTGTATGAAATGTTTACTTATAGATCACTTATGAACGGCTAAAACAAGTGAAACAGCAGGTTCTACACACCTGTTGTATACGTCGGTCTTGTTTTTTTGCTTTAAAGTAAGTGATTCTTATAGAAGCAAACACGATATTGA
>NW_026298490.1:0-402 GCF_001194135.2 Octopus bimaculoides
AAAAAAAAAAAAACGTTTTCATCAGGTGAATATATACGAATTAAGTGTTTAAAGAAAAAAAACATTTCAAGAATCAAACTTATGTGCCACTTCCACTTGGTATTATTTACCTTACTCGGAACCTGTAATTAGCGTCGATCTGAAGTCTTTTAAGCGCAGTACAAATTGGTGCAGTTCCTTGAAACTCGAGATGTATTCAGTGGGGCGAGATGTATATGCAATTGGAATATTAATCCGTCTGTACTTCGTTATGTACGCATGTGTTCCTCTAATTTTGTGTTGTACACGATTGCTATTTCTTTGGACCGAATTTGGTGCTTTACTATTTAGGAACCTGATTTACTTGAATCCCGAACTCCTCTCTCTCTCTCTCTCTCTCTCTCTCTCTCTCTCTCTCTCTCT
>NW_026298491.1:0-374 GCF_001194135.2 Octopus bimaculoides
AGGTGTTAAGGATGGAGTATGGCAGAGGGAAGAATTCACAGGATCAATATCCAAACTTGATGAAGGTCAAATGGAATTACCAAAAAAATCTATAGAAATGTCTCTTGGACAAGTTCTATGTTAAATTGGCAATGTTTGCATGAAGTTCATCATGAGTGAAGATATATCCACATTGTATCTTATATGTTACTGTTTATGATACTTTTTTTTATATTTCTTGTAAGGTGAAAATGAAGAAAATGGAGGACCAGGTATGGCACTACTAAATGGAAATCCAGGTGGCAATGCTAGAAATAACAATGGAAATGATATAGCAGGTGAGAATGAATGTGATTGATTTAAGTTCTTTTGTTCTCTAAGTTGTTGTTATTTAA
>NW_026298492.1:0-234 GCF_001194135.2 Octopus bimaculoides
AAACCAATCTCTCCAGCCAAGCATATTGTGTAAAGACTCTTTGCTACAGTATTCTAATGCCCTAGTGTTGATATTTCTTTAAGGAAAGTATATAATTATGAAATATTAAAAATTAAGTTTTTTTCCAACCTCCGGTGGGGCATACATTTTTCTGAAAAGTTATAGTGGGGCCTGAGGGAAAATGGGCTGGGAAATGCTGGTTCATCCCATGCCAACATGGAACATGGACATTAA
>NW_026298493.1:0-351 GCF_001194135.2 Octopus bimaculoides
AGACACAATAAACATTAAGAAGAATTGCATGAATAACTGTTTAACAAATATGCTATTAGTTTGACGCATGACTTCAGTAAGAGACAATCTTAACGTTTCGGACTTTAGTCTTTCAACAGAAGTAAAAGAACGCGAGAAGTATAGAGTGAAAAGAGAAGCAGTCACTGTATTAAAAAAGAGATATAAAAATTTATATATATCTATGTATATATATGTGTGATTATGTGTGTGTGTGACTATGCATATGTATATTTCACCAATGTGCAACGTGCATGTGTCTTTTGATGTACGCGTGCATGTGTATCTTTCACCGATGTATAACGGTGACAGATATAAACACTGGCAAAAAAA
>NW_026298494.1:0-740 GCF_001194135.2 Octopus bimaculoides
ATATATGTATATATATATATGTATATATATATATATACACACACACACACGCATGCATCAACATGCCTATGTGCGTACTTAGAGAAACTAATCTCCTTTCATTTTTACAATTATTTTCTGTTTTTCAACACTGATTATATACCTACATACATACATAAATGCAGCATACAACATGCACGCACACACGCACATGTATATATATATATATATATGTGTGTGTGTGTGTGTGTGTGTGTGTGTGTGTGTGTGTGTGTGTGTGTGTGTGTGTGTGTGTATGTTTATACATCTATATTACTAGTCGATCGCTGACTATGCTATAATCTTGCCCAACGTTCTCTGCAAACATTGAAAGCGCTAATATTATATACCTAATCCTTTCAGCATTATGAAAAACTAACACAAATACTCGCACACAAACATTTACACAGAGCTACCG
The DNA here is from genome assembly GCF_001194135.2 of Octopus bimaculoides. Classification (NCBI taxonomy): domain Eukaryota; kingdom Metazoa; phylum Mollusca; class Cephalopoda; order Octopoda; family Octopodidae; genus Octopus; species Octopus bimaculoides. The sequence continues at coordinate 437 of NW_026298494.1, forward strand.
AGAGAAGCGAACATGTACACATAACCAGATCCTGCCTTTCTGTGAATTAAAACTCGCTATTTCTAACATCTGTGATTATGTTTGGATATAAAATAAAACTCTGTTCCGTACTGAAACATCAGCAGATACCAGCGCGTCTTATTAGCCAGTATATAGCAAAAAAAAACATGTAAACAACCGTTTCTAATTATCTTGAATATAAAAATAGCAGCCATGTTTGTCTCGTGTAGTTGGACATAAAATATATACATATAACCATATATATATATATGTATGTGTGTGTGTGTGTGTGTGTGTGTGTGTG
>NW_026298495.1:0-515 GCF_001194135.2 Octopus bimaculoides
TTTCCTAGTGTTAACCCTTTCAGCTTGGATATTTATTACCATCCACAGAGTAAAAAAGATATTACTGTTTTGAGAGCCTCAGACAGGGACAGTCATGTGAATGCTTTTCTCAGATATGAAATTTTAGGTGGTAACGATAAGCAGTTATTTACCATTAATCCTTACACGGGTGTATTGTCATTCTCTCGAACAGTTTACCAAAATGATGCTGGATCATATGATTTGAAATTCATAGTCAAGGATAGTGGTATCCCAGTTTTATCAACAGTAACTACTTTATCCTTGACACTTACAGTTAGTAATAAGACATCTAAAATGTTAACTCCACCAGACACCAAATCAGATGATAAAATCCACATTAATCTTGTAATAATTATTTTATTGGCAGCTGTGATAGTATCAGTAGCTACAGTAGTGTCAATAACAGTGTGTATTGTACGGAGAAACCACCAGAGAAACACAAATTACAGAGCAAACGTAAATACTGCTAACAAAAGTATGAGTGCCAGTAGACA
>NW_026298496.1:0-109 GCF_001194135.2 Octopus bimaculoides
ATGAATGTAGTAATGTGTGTGTGTGTGTGTATATATTATGATTCGAGTAATGTATGTGTTTGTGTGTATATATTATGAATCAAGTAATGTTTGTATGTGTATATATTAT
>NW_026298496.1:119-222 GCF_001194135.2 Octopus bimaculoides
ATCTAGTAAGGTATGTGTATATATTATGAATCGAGTAATGTATGTATGTGAAAATATTATGAATCGAGTAATATATGTGTATATATTATGAATCTAGTAAGGT
>NW_026298497.1:0-394 GCF_001194135.2 Octopus bimaculoides
CACACACATACATACACACCACACTCATATGTACACTCCCACACTGTATATATTGGCATATAAAATGACCTTTCAACCTTAAAATAATCATTACAAAGTAGGGGGGGCATAGCTTATACTCCAGGTATGAATTGTGAATCTTAAATCCTATGGTGTACAGAAAGTTGGCTGATAGCTGATCACAAGTATGGTAGCTACTGACATGTCTTGTATGCATGTAGTCACTATGTAAGCCAATATATATGGTGTATATATGTATGTATAATATTCAAATAGGAAATAGAAGCAGTGTTAGTCTAATAAACATTATCAACCACACATATATTTAACATATATGCTTTGTGTATTTATATGCATGTGTATATATATATATATATATATATATATATATATA
>NW_026298498.1:0-264 GCF_001194135.2 Octopus bimaculoides
TTCCACGCTGGCATGGGTCGGATGGGTCATCATGGTGCAATGATGAGGGAAAGGTCATGTTGAAAAAGGGTTGGAGTATAAGCATAGGGAGAACTCAATAGCCTAGGGCATGTATATTTAGTCAGGTGACCTAGGAGGGGAGATGAGAGAAGGAGAGAGAGAAAGGGGGAGGGAGAAGATATTGGAAGAAGCAGAATAAGCGAGAAGGTAGTAAGAGTGTTATGGAAAAAGACGAGGATAGTTATAGTTGAGAAATGATTGGCA
>NW_026298499.1:0-250 GCF_001194135.2 Octopus bimaculoides
CTAAAATGGAGTGACAGCAACAGGGTCAACATCAACATCCACTATATTAGCCTCAGAAGTATTATCTAACAAGCCGTTCCCCATGTAGTTCGGTCGCCATCACCTAAGCACCATATTATTTTACAACACTATGCAAATAACACCTCCCCATGAAACCATATCAGCACCTTAGACATTATCATCAACACCACCATCAAAAACGGCCCCCACTACCACCACCGCTAACAGCACCAACGCCAACACCATCACC
>NW_026298500.1:0-267 GCF_001194135.2 Octopus bimaculoides
CATATAGGCATGCGCAAGTATGTACATACGTGCATACATATGATCACATATATTTGTATGTGTATGCATTCATGGACGCAAATGATACAAATAACACACACACACACACACATATATGTATGTATCTATGTATGTATATATGTGTATATAAACATATATGCATATGTGTATAATAATACACGTATAAAATACCATATATATGTATATACATACATACATACATACATATATAAATATATATATATACAGACATATATATATATATAT
>NW_026298501.1:0-484 GCF_001194135.2 Octopus bimaculoides
TATATATATATATATATATATATATATATATATATTTATATACAAGCATATACACGCAAAAAAGTGCAAACATATACACGCCTGTGCATGTATATGTTTTTATATATGCATATACATACACAGACACATACACATATACATACACACACATACACACTTACATATATGCGCACACACGCACGCATACACACACACATATATATATATATCATCAATACCTATGTACGTAAATATTTGTCCAAAAAATATATATATATTGAATGACTGTAATTGCGTACTTTTAGATATCCATTTATATAAATACATAGAATCCCTAAAATGGAGTAGACTCTCAGACATGTTATACACCTAAGTGTTTAAGTATATACGTATATATAAATAGATATATAGGTATGCGTATGTAAAACTTTTGTCACATAAGTATGGCGGTATATAAGCGTTTACTTGTGTTTACGTACATCACCATACATAAATACATAAATAT
>NW_026298502.1:0-250 GCF_001194135.2 Octopus bimaculoides
GTGTGTGTGTGTGTTAATCTGTTTGTATACGTATGTATGTATATACGTGTGTATGCATCTGTATGCATTGTTATGTGCATGTATGTATGTATGTAAGATGTATGTATGCAAGGTGTATGTATGTACGTACGTATTTAGGCATTACGTATGTATATAAAAACATGTGTACATTTATACGTATATGCATATATATATATATGATGTGATTCTATCTATCTATCTATCTATCTATCTATCTATCTATCTATCT
>NW_026298503.1:0-445 GCF_001194135.2 Octopus bimaculoides
ATATATATATATACATACATATATATACATATATTTATGAATATATACAGTCATTACTTATATATTTATATATGTAACATTATATTCAAATATCTTACAATGAGTTATACAAACATTACCATTATTTACCTGACATAAGGTTTCAAATTCTTCAAATAACTGTAACTTTTGAGTGGACACAAACTTCCCTTCTTTACGTTACCATAGTAACAATTGTTATGAATTTGCTTAAAGTATATACAAGTAGAATTTTGATAAAAAAATATATATATATATATATGAGATATATAAAATAAATAAAATGTAATAATTTTGAAAATAATACAATAAAATAAAATAAATGGTAATATATGTTCATTTGTGCATTATTAATATATATATATATATACACATATACATGTATATATATACATACATACATACATACATATTAATATATATATAT
>NW_026298504.1:0-560 GCF_001194135.2 Octopus bimaculoides
CACACACACACACATGTATGTATATACACAAACACATGAATATCCGATCGCTGTTGATTTCCGTCTTCGGAGAACATCTCCTACTTTCGGACGATATGTTTGCACAATACACGCGATTCACAGGTATAAGAAGACTTCAAGACAACGCGTTGTTTCGACCTCGTTTTGTGTGTCTCCTCAGTCAAAGCTCCTCCGTCGCACGGCCGATGACTCTAACTTGAGGACGAGCTTTTCACTCATTTGCTACGTTTAACAGCCACTTCTCGCATGAGCAACATTTTGCAAACGCTGCTTCTGCTCCATTTATTTGAAACAGCGCCTTGTCCTGCCTTACCCTGCCCAACGCATTGTTTGGAACACTGCCCTGCCTTGCTTATTGTTTGATTACTGATAAATAAAAAAGAAAAAACGAAGCCACTAACGGAAGTTGCTGCTACTTCCATCTCGCTCACACTTTTACACCGATAATAACTTGGCGGTGCAGAAAAATGCTTTATCAGCAAATTATAGTCATGTTAGCGCGATATCAGAAACTGCACAGCTTCTTCCGGTTGTAGGGT
>NW_026298505.1:0-212 GCF_001194135.2 Octopus bimaculoides
TGATGTTAAAATAAACATTCCAAAAGAAATTATAGAAAAAAAAACAAAAAGTGCATAATTTATAAATTGGTACACACAAAAACCAGACGTGTAGAAAATTTTAGCACAGAGAAGATCGAGATTTGCCTTAAACCTGTACGGGCTCATCAAGAGCATGTCACATGGGGACCAAAATTTGGAACGGTACAGGTGAGATTCTTAAATGAAAATTT
>NW_026298506.1:0-428 GCF_001194135.2 Octopus bimaculoides
TTGTTGTTGTTGTTGTTGTTGTTGTTGTTGTTGTTGTTGTTATTGAATACGTACTAGCTGAGCATTGAGTGTCGATATAATCGACTCCGCTCCCGTTTCAAATCTGCTGACCTTGTGTCAAAATATGAAAGGATTATTATTCTAGGTCCATGTGGCTAATAAAAGAAACCATTAGTAGCAATGTTGTTGCTGTTGGTGTTCCTCTTATCACTGATATAACCGTTGCGGCGTGAACATTCGCACTCCATTCTACGAGTCGTTTTTATTGTCATCATCGTAACTGTCAGCATTCTCTTTATTATAATCGATGGAATAATTACAACCATAATTATTATCATCAACGTCATCATCATCATCACCATCATTGTCGTCGTCATAATCATCACCATCATCATCATCATCACCAACATCGTCATCATCATCATCAT
>NW_026298507.1:0-835 GCF_001194135.2 Octopus bimaculoides
TGTGTTTTTCTACTTACATGCATGCATTCAGACATGTCAGTGTGTACATTTGAATTATATAGACAGATTATGTGAAGTGTATAATTCTGTATTAAATCTCCTGCCATAGATTAGTATTTCTTCTCTTCCACCCCACCACTGCCACCAACACCACCAAAATAAGCCAATAGTAGAACCTCTATGTAGACATCTAACATGCTGGAAATGGCAATCAAATCTTTCTCAACTTATACTGTGTCATCTTCAAAAAGGCAAGGCATGCTGCGACCTTATGTTGGATGTACTATTCTTGAAACCACTGGTTGCATCTGGAACGTCTTTGATCATTGGTTTCTCGATCAGGCTGACCTGGGGTTAAACAATGAAGCCCAACCACAACATTAGCTGTAACAATACCACCAGTAACAAACATCCACCACCACCACCACCACTATTAACAAGTTCACTAGCAACACTAACAATCTCCCCCCCCCCATCCACCACGACCACCACTGCAACCACCACCACTGCAACCGCCACCACTACAACCACCACCACCACTGCAACCACCACCACCAACAACAGCCCTCAATACTAACAATAACATCACATTGCCGTCATCATTATCATCATCATAATCATCATCATTATTACCTTCACCATTGCCATCGGTGTCGCTTGTCATCACCATCATTACTATCGTCATCAATATTGTTGCTGTCGCTTGTCATCATCATCACCATCATCACCATTGTTGTTGTTCAGCATCATCCTCATCCTCCTCCTCATCATCATCATCATTATCATCTCCATCACCAATGATGCCACCACAATCACGACGATAACCGTGACAACC
>NW_026298507.1:1864-2731 GCF_001194135.2 Octopus bimaculoides
ATGTATTTCTCTAAAGGGAGAAGGCGTGGGGGGGGGGAGATATGGGATAAAGAGAAAGGTAGAGCAAGAAAGAGAGAGGAAGAAAGAGAGAGAGAGAGAGAGGGAGAGAGAGAAAGAGAAAGAGGAAATAAAATGCTACAGAAAAAAGGAGAAATAGAGAGATAGATTAGTAAGTTGAATGACACACACACATATATATACACACGTACATATATATACATACATACACATATGTTTACATACATATATATCATGTATATAATATAGGGAGAGAGAGAGAGAGAGAGAGTGAGAAAGGAGAAAGTCTGTGTGTGCGTGAGAGAGAGAGAGAGAGAGAGAGAGGGTGACAGAGAGAAGGCAAGCCATTTTTAGAAATATTTTGTTGTTCTGTTCTCCAGAATTGGTAATACAGATGTTTCCATGGAATTATAAATGTAGAAAGGATTATAGCATCTTTTAATGTTCAGCCTCATCCACACATTGTAATCCATTCTCTCATGCTGATGTATGTGTGTATGTATGTATGCATGTATGTATGTATGTATGTATGTATGTATGTATGTATGTGTGTGAATGTATGTGTAAATGTATGTATATATGTATCTATGTCTGACCGTATATATATATATATATGTATATATATATATATATGTATATATATATGTGTGTCCCCGTCCATATGTGTGTGTGTATGTGTGTATAAATATATATATGTATGTATATATATATACACATACCTACATATACTTGTATGTATATATATATCGTTTTTTATCATCATATATATAAATATTATATGTATCCATTTATATATATGTAATATATATATATATGGGAGATTATACAAAAAATAACAACAGACGAGGA
>NW_026298508.1:0-233 GCF_001194135.2 Octopus bimaculoides
TATATATTCATGTATGTATATATATACATATATACATATATATATAGAATGTACTTATCTGTGATAGAAAATTCAACAAAAATGTACTCTATCTGTTGAGAGATAAATATATTGTGACTTTTAAATAAAAAATATATATGTTTACACATTTATGTATATAAGTAGGTGTATATATAAATATATATATGATATATATATATACATGCATGTATGTATATATATATATATATATA
>NW_026298509.1:0-545 GCF_001194135.2 Octopus bimaculoides
TTGCATAATAAATGCCTTGCCTTCATTGGTGGAATATACTCAAGCACATAAATATATATATATAAACATACAGTATACTTACATATACGAACGAATACATACATATATATGCACGTATGCACACGACCAGCTTAAATTGCCCGCCTAAAAACTCCTCGTGCGATATGGACAGAATTGTTACCTTTGAAGGTGTTTATTCCCATGCTGGCCACTTGATAAAATCAATATTTTAAATATCGATCTTATCCTTATTTATATAAATTTATTTTGTCAGTGTATTTACTGCGCTGATATTCTGTCCATATCGCACGAGGAGTTTTTAGGTGGGCAATTTAAACTGGTCGTGTGCATACGTGCATATATATGTATGTATACGTTCGTATAGAGAGAAAGAGGAAGAAGAGCATTTAAAAAACTTATCTCCATGTGTGTTGAATGATCAATGTTTAAATAAAACGTCGACAATTCTTCTTGATACGAAATTATGTAATGCGAGCGAGAAGAATGAAGTCTATTTTAAGGTTAGCCTGGTTAATATAGCTAAA
>NW_026298510.1:0-535 GCF_001194135.2 Octopus bimaculoides
CCTAAGAAAGCGATGGAAATGTGCTGCAGAAGATGAAAAACCTGGCCTCGCGCTGCTGTATAACAATTTGAAAAGGAAATGTCGTTATGTGCAACGACATATCCGCCGATATGAGCGTCGAAAGGAGAGTAAAAGGACTCGGGGGCAGTTTTTGAAGGACCCGTACGGGTTTACTAAGAAGCTGTTCACTGAACCGAAGAGTGGTTCTTTATTGTGCACGAAAGAAGAATTGGACGCTCATATCAAAGAAACCTACAGTGATCGGCACCGTAATCAGCCACTGCCACCTCTACATGGGCTAAATCATCTCTCAGAACCTGATATCGAATTCCAAATTGGGGACATCAGGGAGAGAGAGGTGAATGATTTCGTAAGAAAAGCTAGAAGAAAGAGTACCCCAGGAGGTGATGGCGTCTCATATAAAGTTTATAAATATTGCAATCGTCTGCGAAAGAAGCTCTTTGTCCTACTCTGACAGCTGTGGTGCGAAGAGACTCTAGTAGAGGATTGGTGTAAGGCAGAAGGTATATACCTG
>NW_026298511.1:0-620 GCF_001194135.2 Octopus bimaculoides
TGAGTCAATTAGCGCGACTATAGGCAGACAAATATCCGGGACCCAGTGGGGACTTCGTATTTGAACAAAGAAAAACAATATCAAACAGGAAAAGCCCACTAAATACCTCCCACAAAAAAAAGAACATATGCCTACCTTACAGTCGTGCCTTCATAATTTCTGCACTTCAAGACGACCTCGAAAGCACGTCTTGACAACATTCAATATGGAAGCAACCAACTCGTGCATGCGCAGTAAGCAAGATGCTTACAACACAACCACTCCTACGTCTAATAAAAATGGTGATTTGCTTGTTTATAGTGCTGAGGACTATGATATTTATGATGATGCTGGTGGTAGTGTTCCTGCTGGTGATGATGATGATGATGGCTTTAAAGATTGTACGTCTGATGGAGGTATTTCATGGTAAAGAATGGTGTTGATAATGAAGAAATTGACGATGTTGATGATTGAGGAGGATAACAATGAAGACAGCAATGATGACAGTGATGAAAACAAGGACGAAGATAATGATGTTGGTGGCAGCAGAGTTGATTTCAATATTAGGTGTATTGGGTGAATAGTGAAAGAAGAAATTATCGAGAAAGCATGTAAAAGAGAAACTGAAAAGAACACCAGAA
>NW_026298512.1:0-111 GCF_001194135.2 Octopus bimaculoides
ACAGTTAGGTGATACAAAAAAGGGACAACAAAACATCCACATAGACGATAAAAAGGAAACAAAAGACGGGTCATTCGGAGTTTTCTTTCCTCAGTCGAGTTCCAGATTATC
>NW_026298512.1:121-439 GCF_001194135.2 Octopus bimaculoides
ACGGGTCATTCGGAGTTTTCTTTCCTCAGTCGAGTTCCAGATTATCTCTGTAATTTTGGCTGGTTATACTCAAGATTGTTCCAATCTGGCCAGCTCCAAGGAAAAACTAAGCTAAGACCATTAGATTCCATGGAAGAAAGCAGCGAATGTATACGAAAACAAGGACGGAAAAAGAAGCGGAGAATGTGACACAAATACAAATAGAAATATACATAGGTTGACAGACTGACTGATATATATATACATATATATGTATACGTGTGTTTATGTATATATGTGTGTGTGTGTGTATATGTATGTATGTATGTACGTACGTAT
>NW_026298513.1:0-584 GCF_001194135.2 Octopus bimaculoides
ATATATATATATATATATATATTGATCAGTGTTACTCTTGTAAAGTGAGTAGAATATGTGCGTATATGTGTGGGAATGTGCATGTGTGTATGTATGTGTATATGCATGTATGTATGCATGTATGTATGTATGCATACACACACACACACACACACACACACACACACATATATATTTATCATAAGGGCACACGAAGCGCCTACTTGCTAGAAAGTGGAGTTAGAACCCTCAACTTAACCACCAATGACACAGCAGTCGGGCATACGAGCAAAAAATTTGACATACTATCACAGCTTAATGCTATATGGTTTGGTATTTAGATATACTTGTATCATGATTTCGAGATTTAGCGAAAAACCTTAATTCTCTTCAGCAAGTCGTACCAAGTGAAAAATTCAACTCGTCACTGGAGTCTGCTGGCGTTCTGAATTGTTTCGCGCCAAATTCAGAGCAACTTCCGTGTAAATATATTTATAATAAGGAGTAAATATTCAAAAGTGAATATTTATAAAGATATCATTATTGTTGTAAAGATATTATTATTGTTTATTATTATTATTATTATTATTATTATTATTATTATT
>NW_026298514.1:0-225 GCF_001194135.2 Octopus bimaculoides
GATGATGATGATGATGATGATGATAATATACATATATAAAAAACACCTGTGCCAGTACTGCATAAAAGCACCCAGTACACTCTGTAAAGTGGTTGGCATTAGGAAGTATATCTAGCCATAGAAACCATGCCAAAACTGACATTGAAGCCTGAACAGCCCTTCAGCCAGTCAGTACCAGTCAAACCGTCCAACCCATGCCAGCATGAAAAATGGACGTTAAATGAT
>NW_026298515.1:0-217 GCF_001194135.2 Octopus bimaculoides
ACACACACGCATATAATGCAAAAGTGCATATATAATTATATACATATACACGCGTATAGAGATTGTATGCAGTCCTACACATACGAACATATACAGATATATACATGCAAACGTACATATATAGGCACAAGCATACAGTATATGCATACATACGCAGATATACAAACACACAGAATATACAAACACACAGAATATACAAACACACAGAAACAACATT
>NW_026298516.1:0-310 GCF_001194135.2 Octopus bimaculoides
CACACTAAACAGTCACAATTAAAATAAAATAATTCTGTGTACATTTGTGCTAGTGAGCTCCATGTCAAACTGTCCAACCCATGCCAGCATGGGAAGTGGACGTTAAATGATGATGATGACTATCTTATGTACACTCACATGTGGAGAAAAGTTTACTTCAGAAATCGTCTCAGAGAAGATATTCTCCTTGTTAAATGATGATAATGATGTTGCCATAGAAACCACGACAAAGCAGACTGGTGTCTGGTGTAGCCTTCCAGCTTGCCAGCCCTGGTCAAAGCATCCAACCCATGCCAGCATGGACAACAGA
>NW_026298517.1:0-366 GCF_001194135.2 Octopus bimaculoides
TTTGCCTTTCATCTCTTCGTATAGTAAGCTGAAGTCTCTTGAAATTAAGGAAGCTGCGTGACAATATATAAGCAAAAATTTCTGAGAACGCATGGAAATATGAAATCCATTCAGATTTCAGAGTTGCGAAAGAAAATGCTGCAATGTGCGTCAGGTATTCATATATTAATTTGTACGTACAGGATTTCAGATATTTTTCTGTATTCATGTTAGCAATTAGCTGTAAACAATACATATGATTAAGGAAACAACTTTTATTGATGTAGTTTTAGTAATGCTGATAATGCGAATAGTTTTAAAATTATTTGTTCATAGGTAGTGGTAAAGTATTATGCGAGAAATAAAATGCTAGCGTAGTGGTCGTTG
>NW_026298518.1:0-312 GCF_001194135.2 Octopus bimaculoides
TCACTCCTTTCCACAGTGACCATGCTGTCTTTTTCTCCCTCATTGATTCTTGTTCTCACTTTTTATATTCTTGATTGTTTTCTCTGGTGTTTATTATTTTTATCATATTCTCTGCGCGGTTTACTAATCTTCACTCTCTCTATGTTCCTTCTGACTCTCACATGCTTCTTTACTTCCACATTTACTCTCGTATTTCTTTGCCTCTCTGAATTAAAATACGTAAAATATGCCTTCTCCTGATATGAGCTTCGTAAAAAGAAACTGTTATGAGCGTTTTGTTTGATGTACTCGACTTACATGATTCCACGTGTA
>NW_026298519.1:0-103 GCF_001194135.2 Octopus bimaculoides
TGTGCGTGGATCGTGCACCAGAAGCAGATCCCGCGGGTTACAGAAACGAAGAAGGAGCTTTACTGTATTTTGTTCAGGCTATTTGTGGTTCATTGCCATGTCC
>NW_026298519.1:232-371 GCF_001194135.2 Octopus bimaculoides
AATATAATATAATAAACCAACATATACGTTTCTTGTAATTGTGTTTCGCACTATTTTATCCAAGTTATATTTGTCGTTAAATAAATTGCTGGACAAGTTTTCAGAAAATATTCAAAACGAAACAAAAGAGACGTCATAG
>NW_026298519.1:1741-1851 GCF_001194135.2 Octopus bimaculoides
CTCTGATAACTACTTCGCTAGATTAGTTGACTCCAAACCTTGAGCCCCAGCAGCAAATGCGTTCGCTCGTACATGCCCGCAGCTTTCCGCATACTTGTGTGTGTGTGTGT
>NW_026298520.1:0-119 GCF_001194135.2 Octopus bimaculoides
CCACTGACTTTGTCCAAGCTACTGATTGTTAATTTATTACACGGCCAGACATATCGGTGCAAGCGTAAGACTCGTTAAAATCTCAGTTCTTGATCAGAAAATAATTTCATCAATCAGAA
>NW_026298520.1:243-409 GCF_001194135.2 Octopus bimaculoides
TACGCAGGAGTTTTCATACATTAAGGAAAGGGATAAGACTTGACTTGACTGTATATCATCGACCCACTGATGAGTGAAAGTTAACATCGACTTGGCCCTAATCAAACGAGGAACATAAAAAGCCTTAACTAAATACCACAAGATTAGGAACATTCCCTCAGTCCAC
>NW_026298520.1:419-521 GCF_001194135.2 Octopus bimaculoides
AAAGCCTTAACTAAATACCACAAGATTAGGAACATTCCCTCAGTCCACCAATTCATAGCTACAACACAAACGAATACATAAATAAGAAAGAGAAGTAATAAG
>NW_026298520.1:757-1162 GCF_001194135.2 Octopus bimaculoides
AAGAAAACAAAAGATGCAAATTAAGACTGACAAATATCAAAATAAATGCATATATCTGAAGGTTATTTTTAATCATATTCTTTTGTTTGTAGAAACATTAATTGTTTTCATTAAAGCAAACTGGATTGGTGGCGTTGGAAATAATCAGGTTTTGTAACACCTGATAGCAATACCATTATACCTTGATTAATGTTTCCATACAGAGAATGAGTCAGTAGAAGACATCTCGCTTTTAAAATGAGAAATGTCTTAAATTTGTAAATTTTGAAATCAAAATACAAATTTAAACATGCTTAAGCGCTTACTCTCTGCTGGTACAAATATTTCAATATGATATTTCATGCATTTATGTACAATAGCGTCGTTAGAAAACAATCAAATAATGTTGCAACAGGATGTATTAGG
>NW_026298521.1:0-245 GCF_001194135.2 Octopus bimaculoides
CTTCGAAGCACGGTCTTTCCTCTTGTCCTTGGTGGCTTGGGATAAAAAATGGTCTTTTCGCATCTTGTATAAGAAATACCGAATGTCTTCGTGCCTGAGAAGAAACTCAGACACTCTCATGTTCCTGGTGATGGACCCGATTGACTAGGAAGAATCGTTGTCAATCATGGCCTTCTTGCCTGATAAGAAACTCAAACACTCCTATGTCCCTGGTGATAGACCCGATTGACTAGGAAGGATCGTTG
>NW_026298522.1:0-355 GCF_001194135.2 Octopus bimaculoides
AGCGAAAGAAAACAAATTATCGTTCACAGTGAACTGAGGGCGAAAGAAACTCCGTCACATAAGGTCTGCTTATAAGGAATAATTCTCTGTTTTCATTAAGGTCGGTTCATGTTTGTCGATATACAGAAGGGTATTTAACGTGTTACTGTATAAACGAGAAATTCATAGAAGACACGCATATTCATACGCGCAAACATACACCATTACACCTCCAACCTCCATACTTACAAGAATACCCTGACACGAAAACACTAAGACCTTGATCGAAGCTCATGCTTCAAGTAGATTTCAATAACAAAAACAAGATTAAACTCTATCTATCTATCTATCTATCTATCTATCTATCTATCTATCT
>NW_026298523.1:0-313 GCF_001194135.2 Octopus bimaculoides
ATAATAATAATAATAATAATAATAATAATAATAATAATAATAAGGCCCCGGGGTCAGATGGAGTTCGAGGCTACTGGATCAAAAGATTTGGTGAATATCATGCACTAATAGTTGCGCAACTCAACACCTGGTTAAAACAACACCAGAGTGTTGCTTTAACCAACACTCCAAGCAACACCAGAGTAATTGACAATGGGTAGAACAGTGCTGTGCCTGAAAAAACATCTAAAAAGGCTATATTGTAGAGAATTACAGGCCGATATCCTGTTTGCCATTTATGTGGAGATTTATTGACTGGAATACTCGCAGAGTC
>NW_026298524.1:0-727 GCF_001194135.2 Octopus bimaculoides
TCAGAGCGTAGGGCTTACAATTATGCGGTAGTGAGATCGATTCCCGGCCCGGGCTGTATATTTTGTTCTGGAACAAGACACTTTATTTCACGTTACCCTAGTATACGCAGCTGTAGAAATGAGTTCTGACCTCACTGGTGCCCAATTGTATCAGCCTTTGCCTTTCTTTTGATAAAATCGGTGGCATGGAGAGGGGTACCCGATATACATGGGCGCCTGCTACTCTTCCAATAACAACTTTGTGCACTTGTCCCTCGGAGTGTAATTTTCTAGGGGAAATCCTATGGACATTTATGACCGAACTGGGTACTTATAGCATAATGTAATATCTTCTACTTGTATATGCACAAAACAGAAGTCCTTTTCAATATAGGGGTAATCTTTTTTAATGGGTAGCGCTATAATCAAGGGGCGAGAGTTTTGTGGTAGGAACACGACGGACACTCAGACACATAGACATTTACATCAGTGAGCAAACCTGTATACATGAACAGACAGACAGACAGACAGACAGATAGATAGATAGATAGATAGAGAGATAGATAGATAGATAGATAGATAGATAGATAGATAGACAGACAGACAGATGGACGGACGGACGGACGGACGGACGGACAGACAGACAGACACACAGACAAATAGATCGATAGACAGACAGACTGACTGGAGGATAGATAAATATATGGAAAGACAGATATCTTTTTATTATAGCCACACAGGGCTAAAT
>NW_026298524.1:4022-4628 GCF_001194135.2 Octopus bimaculoides
TATATATATATATCTTTATGTATTTATATAGGTATGTATGTGTATGTTTTTTGATTTATTTTTATATATGTATTGATATATAGATGTATGCATTTCCGAGTTTGTGTGTGTATTGTAAATATATATACATACATATACATACATACAACAATATTATATATATATATATATATATATATATGCATATATATGTGTATGTATGTTTCTTTATAGATTTCATATACATATATATATATACATATGTATATATAAATGTATACATATATATTTGTAGATATATACATATATATATTATATACTTATATACATTTATGTATATATATATTTTATATATATTTATATATGTATGTATGCATGTATGTATGTATGTATGTATGTACGTATGTATGCATGCATGCATGCATGTATGTATGTAGGTATGTATGTATTTTGGTGTAGGTATGTGTTAAAGTTTTTAGAAGGCAAAGGCGCATCACGCTCGCCGATATCATTCTATGATTCATATCTCATGTGCGATACAACTACAAACGCAGCGATTCACACAGGCTATTATAATACATACACGTGCACGCACGCACGCACACACACACACACACACACACACAC
>NW_026298525.1:0-331 GCF_001194135.2 Octopus bimaculoides
GTAAATGCAGACATGAACTGCAAGACGCGGAACGTAATATACTGCATAACTTGCCCCACATTCAAGGAGAATTATATAGGTGAAACTGGAAATTCTTTATGCCAATGAGCCAGAATTCACTGACATGTCCAACAGGAGGAACTACGGAAAATTCCACTGAGTGAACACCGAGAAGCATGTGGAGAAGGAAAATTTAAGATCTTTCCCTTCTATAAAATGCTCAAGAAACGACACTTCCTTCAGGAAAAATATGGAGAAATACTTCATAACAAAATTCTTGACAAAACTGAATGGCTGAAAACATGAAAATCACAACCCATCTAGGTTCTTC
>NW_026298526.1:0-241 GCF_001194135.2 Octopus bimaculoides
TATATATATATATATATATATATATATATAAATGTATATATAAATATATACATATATACACATATATACACATATATATGTATATACATACACCCACATACACACACACACATATATATATACACTCACACACACACACACGCACATATATATATACATACATATAATGTGATAGATATCGGAATACATACATATACAGAGTACAGATACATGCATAGATTGATAGAAAGAGAGATAGATA
>NW_026298526.1:284-484 GCF_001194135.2 Octopus bimaculoides
AGATAGATAGATAGATAGATAGATAGATAGATAGATAGATAGACAGCTTGTGTGTGACTGCATACTATATCTCTATGCAGTCAAAACTCTTGTGTGTATATGTATTTGCATGCTGATGTCATTGCATATCTATACGCGTTTTCAGATAGACATTTTGCGTATGATTGCATAGTATATCTTAATGCTGTTAAAAGCCTTGT
>NW_026298527.1:0-339 GCF_001194135.2 Octopus bimaculoides
AAAAAAAAAAAAAAGAATTTGCTAGAAACAACATCTTCTTCACCATCTTACATCAAGTCCACAAGATGTTGCTGACATTTGCTATCCAGGATATTCAAACATCATGTCGGCACTACTGTATACTCACGTTTACTGTCTCTAGCTAAGCTGGCCAACCTCACTTCACTAAACTAACTCAACGACAAAGTTCACGCACGAATTGTTCCACCTCACAGATCCACAACACATATCACTGCCTTAGCACACAGCTGATGACATTGGAACACATAGGGAGAGAGAGAGAGAGAGATCACAAACAGAGAGAATGAGAGAGAAAAAAATTGAATAAAAAAAAAAAAA
>NW_026298528.1:0-267 GCF_001194135.2 Octopus bimaculoides
GAGAATAATGAAGTTATGGGGCCTAATAGTTAGGATGGTTGTTGGATTGTATGTTCAGTTCTCAGCCCAGCCATTACATTGTGTTCTTGAGCAAGGCACTTCATTTCACATTATTCCAGCACACTCAGCTGAGAATGTTTGTCAGTGGTACTTAGGGATTATTAACTCTGTGATGGATTAGCATCTCATTCAGAAAAAATGAAAATAATATTCAGAATCAAAGAAGGGTTAATGACAGGGAGAGCATTCAGTTGTAGAAGAACCTGC
>NW_026298529.1:0-454 GCF_001194135.2 Octopus bimaculoides
AATTATACTCTTTTTTTTTTAATGAGAAAACCAGAAATAACATGTTGAACATTGTAGTTTTAGATGTACTAGATTTGCCGTGGGGTTGGCGTGGAGTGGGAAACATTGATCATAGCTGTAGTGCCTTAGATAAAAGGTCTGTTGAATCAGAGCTGATCTAAGTCTAAAGTTCAACAGCATGTCACTCTAATTCTATGCTCTGGGTTGTCTATTGTTTATGTTTAAAATCTAGATAGGAATTAAAAGAAAAACAAAAACTAATTTTCTACAGCTGGATGCCCTTACTGTCACCAACTCTCACCTGTTTCCAAGTAAGGTAATATTTCCCATAGCCAGGTATATTTTCCAAAGAAAAAAGGAAACATACTGCCTTGCTTATATGATGGTGATTCTCGTTTACGATCATCACATAATGTCAAGATAAGGATACATGCACACACACACACACACACAC
>NW_026298530.1:0-734 GCF_001194135.2 Octopus bimaculoides
AATTAAATAAGAACGAACGTACGTATGTAGGCAGGAAATAACGTAAGAACATACGTACGAACGATCGTACGTACGAACCATCGTACCTACGAACGCACGTATGTACGAACGAACTTAGGTACGAACGAAAGTACGTACGTATTACGTAGGCAGGAAATAACGAACGAATGAACGTACGTACGTACGAACGAAGGAACGAATGAACGTACGCACGCACGAACGAGGGGACGAATGAACGTACGTACGTAGGAACGAACGTACGTACGAACCAATGAACGTACGTACGAACGAACGAACGTACGTACGAACGAAGGAAAGTACGTACGTAAGGACGAACGAACGTACATATATATTGAAGTAACGAAAGTACGTACGCAGGAAGGAAATAACGAAAGAACGTACTTACGTACGAACGAAGGAAAGAACGATCCAATGTATGTACGTATTACGCAGGCAGGTAGTAACAAAAGAACGTACGTACTTACGATAGAACGAACGTACGAACGAACGAACGTACGATCGAACGAACGTAGAGAACGAACGTACGAACGAACAAAACGTACGTATGAACGAACGAACGAACGTACGTACGTAGGCAGGAAATAACGTACGAACGAACGTACGTACGTATTACGTAAGAAGGAAATAACGAAAGAACGAACTACGTACTTACGAACGAAGGATCGAACGAACGTACGTACGTAAGTCGAACAAATAAAGGAACGTACGTAATA
>NW_026298531.1:0-232 GCF_001194135.2 Octopus bimaculoides
TTTGAAGGGTTTTAGTTGAACAAATCGATCCCAGGACTTATTTTTTAAAGCCTAGTAGTTATACTATCATCACTTTTGCCGAACCGATAAGTTACGGAGACGTAAACATCACCGGTTGCCAAGCGGTGACGGGGGTACAAAAACAGACACAAAGATGCACACACAAAAACAGACAGAAAGATACACACATACACACACATATATATACATAGATTCATACATACATACATAC
>NW_026298532.1:0-228 GCF_001194135.2 Octopus bimaculoides
CAATCAGAAAACCACTACTTTCAAAAACAAACATTGTAAAGCGTTTAGAGTGGAGTAAAAACCTACAGAATTGGTCCTTAGAGCAGTAGAGTTATGTTATTTTCTCAAACGAGTCATCCTTTGCTTTATTTCCAACCACCGGCCAAGTATACGTGTGGAGACAGCAAAAATAAGTATTTGACCCAGACTACCTTCTTCCAACTGTTAAACATGGAGGATCTGTGATGA
>NW_026298533.1:0-376 GCF_001194135.2 Octopus bimaculoides
ATATATATTTCTCAAAATGTTAGTGTCTTTCATCATTCTTTCTTACGTTGCATGTTGTTTCTTACCTCTTTCCAATATTCTTTCATTTTCATTTCCCTTCATTTCTCATGTCATTTATTTCCCCACCACAGACCCTTATACCTACCTACCCCACTGCACCGTCGAGGATTATTTCATCTCAGTGATCTGCTCATTTAGCTTCAATGGTAAATGTTCAGTTGGAAACAACAAGCTATGAAAGATGATGCTATTCCAAACATTCAGTGACGGTCTTCATTCGTTTATCAGTGAAGAAAGGCAATTTATTGCATAACATCATATACCCGCACGTGTATATGCTTGTACATAAATACCACAGACACACAAGCATATATAC
>NW_026298534.1:0-521 GCF_001194135.2 Octopus bimaculoides
GTTGTTGTTTTGCTGTCAAAAATATGTGTATGTGTAAGTGACAATATGTGATTGTGTATATGTGTATGTGTGACACAATATGTGATTGTGTATATGTGTGCATGACAATGTGTTATTGTGTATATGTGTGTGAATGACAGAATGCGTGATTGTGTGCATGTGCAAGTGTATACACATGCTAATGTATTTATGCACATGCATGTATGTGTCTGCGTTGCTCAACATTTTACACATTTAAATAATTCATTTATCTTCCAAACACCATTTTCACATGCATTTATGAATGAGCAAGTGCATGCATGCATACATGCACATGCATGCCACTCAAATTTTCAAGTTTTCATAATTCAATTATTTCTCAAACATCATTATCATATACAGCACCATTATCATTATCATCAACTTATACTTTTCATCAACATTATTGTTGTTGTTGTAGTCATCATTGTTTACATCATCATTGCTGCTGTCACTGCTTTATTATTATTATTATTATTATTATTATTATTATTATTATTATT
>NW_026298535.1:0-351 GCF_001194135.2 Octopus bimaculoides
ACCAACCACATGGTTCCGGGTTCAGTCCCACTGCATGGCACCTTGTGAGTAGATTTGGTAGACAAAAACTGAAAGAAGCCCATCATATATCATCATCATCGTTTAACGTCCGCTTTGGTTGGACGATTTGACTGAGGACTGGTGAACCAGATGGCTACACCAGGCTCCAATCTGAGTTGGCAGAGTTTCTACAGCTGGATGCCCTTCCTAACGCCAACTACTCCGAGAGTGTAGTGGGTGCTTTTATGTGCCACCAGCACGAAGGCCAGTCAGGAGGTACTGGCAATAGCCATGCTCAAAGTGGTGTATTTTATGTGCCACCTGCACAGGAGCCAGTCCAGCGGCACTGGC
>NW_026298536.1:0-404 GCF_001194135.2 Octopus bimaculoides
TGAGATCTGTTTAAGGAAAAGATAAATTCTTCCGTTTGATATAGAAATGAAGTAGGAAGGAAAGTATTTCATTTCATCGGCATCAAACATCTTTAGTATATCACCGTGTAGATTTTGTTTCTAAACTATATTATTAGTATTATTAATAAAACAAAAAGCTCAACAAATTATTTTATCTCAGACTCTTATACTTCTTTGAGTTATAACAATCAACAGAGCCGACCATACGGGTTAGCATCAGAAGAAAATAGAAAATAACATATACATATTCTCTCTCTCTCTTTCTCTTTCTCTCTTTCTGTCTGTCTGTCTCTCTCTATCTCTCTCACACATACATACAAGCATACATATATTTATACGCATATATATGTATGTATGTATATACATACATACATACACATATA
>NW_026298537.1:0-1929 GCF_001194135.2 Octopus bimaculoides
GTGCTCCAGCATGGCCGCAGTCAAAGGACTGAAACAAATGAAAGAGTAAATACCAATAGTTTTTGAAGCTTTTATTCATTTAGTTTCTCATTCCTATTTTAGTTTCTTCGTTTCATATTAGTCTTTACACCTTCGAGCCTTAGGGCTTTCTCTCCCTTAATCTCTAACGTTTTATTCGTGAATTTAATTTCAAAGTGTCGTTTCGAGCAATATTTGTGCCTTAATTACTAATCTTCTACCGGATTTCATTTACGTCCGACTACCCCTAGTAGCAGTTTCTGTTTCACTTTTTACGGCTTTCTAATTTACATAATTCGAATTCTCGCCCCGGCACCCTTCCTTGTATTCCTTCATCAATCACTTGTGTCCCTTCAAATTAATTACGGTTATTGTGTCTCCCTAAGTCATTATCTCATACACATTTTTGTACAGCATACCTCACAGCAATTTCTTGTTACACCCATGTCTACGGGTCTTTTATATTTACTCATAGATTACACCATAAATTGCTTTTTTTCCTTTTCTTTTCATCTCACTCTTGCTTTAACTCTCTATTCACTCATTGAAGAACTCAATAAGCACAAAATCTATATACTCATCTGAAATGATATCGGACTTAAATGTGAGAAAAATCACACACAAGATTTGTTGGTCTCTGATTAGAATTGCTTATCCTCCATAGGTGACGTGTGTGACTGTCACCTATGATCACTCGAAGCCCTTAAGACAATTGAACAATTGAGATACTCTACTATACAACCTAACACATCGTTAACTTCCCGTGGTATTGCTGTGTAGTTTTCTTTATGATACCTTAAATTTTGTAACAATATTAGGATGTACTCATTCCTTATCACCTGACCAATCAGTTTAAATCTTGAATTTTCACCGGACACTTCAAAATTAATTACACTTGCCCCACCTATCAATCCTGGCTTCCCTTCGGATTTGATTTAATTGTATAATGTATAGGACAGGAGCGGCGGTGAATATCATCTTCATCATACCATTAACTCAAATCCGAAGTGCCACTCTTTTGGGGATAAAACAGATTTGTACTGACGTAACGGATTATTGGAAACATGCAAATCCTTTTGCCCGCCGTTATGTCAAACGCAGTTATAGTGAATCACGCTTAAAGAAAATCGGAAATGACATAGCTAAAATTAGTAAGGAAATTCAAAGTTTCACGCCTAATTTCAGCAGAGAAAGTAAAATTTGTGATCGAATTTTTCTGGTGATTTACTGGCACCGAAATTTTGCTGGCATTTCAAAGGTGTTCCATGAAAGTTACCAGCATATTTCAAAAGACCATTCTCGTATCAAATAAATATTTCCACATCCGTCTATTCTGGCCTTTAAACACAATAAACGTGTAAGAGAAATATTAACTACCTCTAACACCAAGAAAACTACCACTGGAGCTTCTAAACGCTATACCCTGAAAAACAGCCGCAAGAGAGGTGAGCCCTGTTCATTGTGCAATAACATGGGTCAAATCAACTCCTTCACAAATTGTAACAGAACTGTTATGAATTATACAGAAGGTGAGACATGTAAAGATTCCCATTTGGTCTACGCAGCAGAATACATCAAACACAACTTGATTTATGTTGGTTGCACAACAGAACAATTAAATAAAAGATCCAATGGGCAAAGATATGACGTCAGACACCATAGCAGCAGTTCGACCGAACATGTCGAATACTTTACTTCAAATGGTTTTAAGTTTGAGGATCCTCTGAAGGCCTACAATCTCAGAAAATATTCTAATTCCATTTCATTTTCATTTCTCAAAACGCATGGAGATATATATATTGGGTTGGTGCATAATTATTGCGGCTTTTTTTCAACAAATTTTATTCAACAAAAACAATAACAACATGTAAAAAAGACATCTTTAAATGATTATTCCGGAGCATATTCACC
>NW_026298537.1:4384-5154 GCF_001194135.2 Octopus bimaculoides
GTGCTGACGTACCCCGAGATACGAGAAAATTATTTACATATTTTTGTGTCTCTCATGTGTATGCGCTATGTGTATTTTGTGTATATGTATGTACGTATGCATGCATATAAGTATGTGTGCGTATGTATGTATGTATGTATGTATGTATGTATGTATGTATGTATGTATGTATGTGTGTGCTTTTGTGTGTGTATATGTGTGTGTTTGATATGAAATAGCAAATCAATAAACGAATTTAAAAGTTACCATTTTTATCAATAATTCTTTCCTTTCGTTCGAGTTCGACCTCAAGGATTTCGTTAGGATTTTCGTCGTCGTCGTCATCATCAGCATCATCATCATGGTCATTTTCTTAATCCAAATCATAGCTATAATCCTTGTCGCGATTATCGTCGTCAATACTGGCAGTGATGTCTTCGATTGATTTGTCATCGACAATATCATCAATGCTGACATTTCCGCGATTCTGATTTCAGGCAGTTTACACAATTCCAATACTTTTGATTTTGAAGACAACTTCTTCTCTGCGATATTCACTGGAATCGAACCGAAATCCCCTCCGTTAAGTGGGTACGTACATTCCATATCGCCAGACGAAGTTTCAAACCTAGTGAAAGGAAAACGAGAAAACAAAAGTCGTTTTAGTTACAGACGCCTGCAAGCAGACCAATACTTAATAAGTATATATATAAGAAAAAGCCCACATTTATGCGTCTATGAGTATGTGTATGTGTATATATATATATATATATATATATATATATATATAT
>NW_026298537.1:5992-6913 GCF_001194135.2 Octopus bimaculoides
TATATATATATATATATATATATATATTTGTACAGTGCCAGTAGGTGAGATTCGACATAAATTTGGTAGTGTGTTGTATTTCGCAAGGAGCGCAAGCAAAGGATATGCGAAGCCCTGATATTTTCTAAATGTTTCAGATGTATTTATAGTTCATATGAACATGATTCAGATGAATTTGAATGAAGCGTTCTTGATGATTTAACAAAACGGTCCGGTACCTTGGAAGGGCACATGAAAGGAAGGCCTTAAAATAGGAAGGAAATTGTGAAGCGTAGGAAATATACGATAAATAATATTTACAGTGGAGGTGGAATGTTGTTGAATTGTAGCTATATATACAACATTTGACATGACTCGTCTCCGACCTAGGGAAGAGATAACACTCGTCTCCGACCCAGGGAAGAGATAACACAATCATACCTTGACTAGTGAAGAGGAAAACCAAACTAAAAAAGATGTTTACATCATGGCTATGACAGAAGCATGATGACGACAGAAAATGAAAGCTGACAATAAAGAATTGATTCCAGAGCGAGAAGTAAAATAAGGTAATTATTGTATTGTTGAAGTGGTCCCAGCTACACCCGGATTGATGTGATGGCTGCATGGCCCAACACAAGGAATGAGTGTTATAAATGATGATGAGAAAAAAGCAGATGTTTGCTTTCCCACAACCATGTTGGGTGGTTTGTGGTGGTGCTTCAGTGGTTCCGACTTTGTCACTCACTCTTACGCTGATTTTCTTTTCAGATTGTATTGTGACCACGTGTCTATGGAATGCTCAGCCACTTAGACGCTAATTCAATGAGCAGGTAGTTCAGTGCGTCGAAAAAAAAATCAATGTTCATCGAAGAAAGTGATGAAAATTTATTATACATGTTGTATGTATATATATATATATATGTGTGTGTGTGTGTGTGT
>NW_026298538.1:0-693 GCF_001194135.2 Octopus bimaculoides
TATATATATACATATATGAAATATGCATGTGTTTATGCATACGCACTCACTGTATCCTTCACAAGGCGACTGGTAAAGAAAGGAATATTTCTGAGTAATTTCTCATTTGTGTTTGTCGTATTATTCTTTTCTTTTGCACATTGTTTCCATCATTCTTTCTATATTTGTCTTTATAACTCCAAGCCGCTCAGTATAATAGCATGATGATATGCATCACTGGTTACTATTTATTTTAGTCTATTTTTGTATCTATTTCCACTTCTTTATCATCATGCGACACAGCAGCATTTAGGAATAGGCGTTTCGAGCACGTGTCTGAACTTGTTGCAACAAGTACTCTAAGCAACGCCAATTGTTTGCTCTCCATTAAAGCTGGTTGGTTACAAGTGTATTACTAAATTCATATATTTTGTCACGTTTGCACATTTCTTTCTATTGAAAATATTTATTTTAAAAGTTATCATGGTTTCAAGGCATGCTAGAGCAGTCTCGTTCACAATTTTAATAAAGTTAAGGAAGTTAAAATAAATTTAGAAAAACAAAGGTTAACGTGTTTGCATAAAAATACATTATTCTACACAATGATTCTTAAATTTAGAAACATTCTTTAGAAACAAAAACAAATAATCAAACTCACCCACACGCACGCCACGTATATATATATATATGTATATATATATGTATATATATATG
>NW_026298539.1:0-519 GCF_001194135.2 Octopus bimaculoides
CTTCCCTCACATCTCTCCCCTCTCTATTCCCCTGCCTCTTTTCCTCCTCTCCCTTCCCCTCTCTCTTTTCCCTTCTCTTTCTTCCTGTCTGTCTTTTCCCCTTCTCTCCTCACATCTCTCCGCCCCCTCTCTCTTTTTCCATCGCTCACTCCTTCACTCTCAGCCCCTCCGCTATCTATAAGTCTCTGTCTCTCTCTGTGTCTCTCTCCTCCTCTTTCTCCTCTCACTGCTGTCACATTGCCTCTATCTTTCCTCACCTCTTTTCTTCTACTTATGTCAATATTTTCATAACTTCCTCCGAGTTCCAATTCCAGCGAGGTCGTCTTTGCCATTCATCCTTTCGGGGTCAATAAAGTAAGTACCAGTTGTATACTGGGGTTCAATGTAATCAACGTATTCCACTCATCTCCAACATTGCTGGCTTTGTGCCAGAAATTGAAACCAATATTTTTTTTCTTGTAACTTCTAATCTGATTTCCTCTCTGACGTTCATTCTCTTATTCACATATCAACATCTCG
>NW_026298539.1:1575-2237 GCF_001194135.2 Octopus bimaculoides
ATACAGACATACACACAGAGAAAAACAAAGAGAGAGAGAGAGACAGAGAGAGAGAGAGCGCGAAACGGACCAACAGATAGAAAGAGCCGAAAGAGTGAAAGAGTTATTGAGAAAGATCTATGCATCTCGCAATCCACGCATAAACCACACACACACACACACACACACACACACACACACACACACACACTCACATACACATACATACTTACATACATATATACATGTATGTATTAGCACATACACACACGGACTTTACATTTCTATTTACTAACATACATCGTGCACAATGAGTGGATTATTCAAATCTGTGAATGTGAATATATTTATGTTACATATGAATATATGTTTGCTCTAAAGAGACTATACAAAAAAAGTCGGCTTTTACATGCTTCGCGCCACAAATATATAAGAAGGAACTTTGATTCAGCAACACATTAAAATGGTCTACTTTGAAGAAGAAAGTTTCACACAATCTCGTATTCTATTCACTTCAATCGTTATTTTCTCCATAACAGCTGCTCCATGCTCAGGCTTAGAATCGTGTTTTTCTTTTGCCCTTCTTTCAATCTGTCTAACACGCATACGTCTGCTCAAGCATCTATGGCTGTTTCTGTGTTTGTCTATCTATCTATCTATCTATCTATCTATCTATCTATCTA
>NW_026298540.1:0-203 GCF_001194135.2 Octopus bimaculoides
ATATATATATGAGTGCATGTGTGTGTGTGCGTGTAAGATGTTAGAGGTTGAAGAATATGTATGCATGTATGTATGTGTGCACGTATGTATGTATATATGCATGTATGCATGTATATATGTATATATGTATATATGTATATATGTGTAGGGTGGTAGAAGGCTGACGATTATATATCTATATACACACATACATATACATATAT
>NW_026298541.1:0-254 GCF_001194135.2 Octopus bimaculoides
GGAGGAGATAACGAGGCTGAACAACAGCAAAAAACAAGATTTGAAAGAAGAGCGCGTTTGAATACAAAGTAAAACTAAAATACGAATAATAAAAGAAAAGAAAACAGAAATAAGAAATAAACAACATTTGTTAAATAAGAAAATATTGCAAGCAAAAGAAAAAAAAAAGAAGTATAGAATAAAGGATAATGCTGACATTAGAGAAGCTGTATCATCATATTTCATACCCGTAATTACCTCCTTCGAACTGTCTC
>NW_026298542.1:0-403 GCF_001194135.2 Octopus bimaculoides
CTTTTCAGTGCTATTGCACAGTCACCTGAATTCGGTAAGTCTATTGTTCTATAGCTATTTTTCTAGCTTGTCGGTTCAGATAGAAATATACAAACTTCTTTGAGATAGGCAGAGAAAATCCGACAGCGAAGCAAGACGCATAAGACACACACAGACAGAAGCTGACATGGAAATGAAAACATCGACACACCCAGAAAAAGACAATTCACATCAACAACATGCGTTCCAACTTACAGATCTGCTTAGCTTTAACTACCGACTGCTACAGTTACATTTCTCTATCACACAACGCCTTGCCTTACACTCCTGTAATATAGCTCCAAACATTTAGCGCTAATACTGACAGGACACAGCATTTGAAATTTCATTTGATTATTAAATACTGATATTCGTTATCAAAAGA
>NW_026298543.1:0-400 GCF_001194135.2 Octopus bimaculoides
CCTCGGACAGTCGTTATGTCACAACAGATCACATAAACAAACATAAGTGGACGAAGGAATAGTATGATACACTTATTGAATGTAATGAAAGAAATGGCATGACGGTATGGAATGCGAGAGGGTAGTGTGAAAATGATACCAGTGGTGATCGGAGCGTTGGGCTCAATGTCATTGAAACTTCAAAACTTCTTAAGGCAACAGGAAATTCCATGTAAGATTGATGTCTTGCAAAAAGCAGCCTTATTAGGCACAGCGCACATCGTAAGAAAAGTATTATCTGTCTGAGTTTCTTGTGACTTGACAGATGGCTAAAGACTTTGGTGCATTTTTACCTACACTGTGTTACGGAGGAATAATACTGATAATAATAATAATAATAATAATAATAATAATAATAATA
>NW_026298544.1:0-583 GCF_001194135.2 Octopus bimaculoides
CAATCCTTCTAAAAGTATGTAAGCGAGTCCTAGCAAGACCACTGCAGTCCTTCTTTCAGAGCATCTTTGTATCTGGCAAACTCCCAAGAAAACCGAAGGAGGGTAAAATATGACCTATTCATAAAGGAGGTAGAAGAGCAGAGGCCAAGAACTACAGACCTATCTCTCTAACCTCGCACATCAGCAAGGTCATGGAACGAATAGTCAAGAGATAACTAATCGCCTTCCTTGAAGAAAATGACTTGCTGCCTGACACCCAACATGGTTTCTGACCAGAAAGAAGCTGCCTGACTCACCTCTTACAACACTATGACTGGGTGCTGAAACAGCAACTGAACCACTCAAATGTGGAAGTGATATATCTCGACTTTGCAAAGGCCTTTTATAAAGTTGATCATGGAATATATGTCACAAGCTGCATGATCTCGGCATAGTTGGAAAATTGGGTGAATGGCTTCATGACTTTCTGAAGGATAGAAGTCAGGTGGTAGTAGCCAATGGGGCCACCTCCAATGACACCCAAATAGTGAGCGGTGTTCCGCAAGGCACAGTTTTGGGACCACTACTGTTCATAATGGCCCTC
>NW_026298545.1:0-214 GCF_001194135.2 Octopus bimaculoides
AAGAAAGTAACACTCTGAAACTAACGCCACCTGAAGAGATTTCAGCCATTGTGTTAAGAAGAACTGTGATATTTAAAACCGTGAAGACAATTACAAGAAAAATAGAAGTTGCGCTGATAGAAGCCATAGAAGAGAGTATCAAGGAATTGAAAAGACTTACAACTTACATTACGAGAGGGAGAAAATACGCCACTGTGGAGGTGCGCTTCACAAC
>NW_026298546.1:0-299 GCF_001194135.2 Octopus bimaculoides
AGAAAAGAGACAAAAAGGGAGAAAAGAGAGAGAGAAGAGGGAGGGAGAGAAGTTTGAAGAAGAAAAGAGATGTGAGAGAGATGGGGGTGAGATGAAAAGGATGAAAAAGAGGGAGAGAGAGAGAGAGAAAGAGAGAGAGAGCAAGAGATTAGTGAAGTAAATGAAGAGAGAAAGGAAGAAGCGTTAAGGAGAATGTTAACAAGAAAAAGTAGAAAGAGAAATAGAACAAGGGAGTGAGAGGGAGAGAGAGAGAGAGAGAGAGAGAGATTTATAAATAGAAAAAGTGAGAGAGAGGGGGG
>NW_026298547.1:0-766 GCF_001194135.2 Octopus bimaculoides
ATTATTATTATTATTATTATTATTATTATTATTATTATATTTTTAAAAAGGATTGAGCTAACTCTTCACGAAGGTAAACAGCCAAGACGAAGAGCGCGATTCGATTGTAAGATATTTTATTAGTTGAACGATATTTCAACAGTACGTCTGTCTTTGTCAAGTTCAAAATAAGAAGTAATAAAAATTCAAAATTACAGAAGTTTAAACGTAAAGTATGAACGAGAGCAGCCAGCGTCCAAACGTTGATGGAATGACATCATCAGTTTTTAAGTTACAATTTTATAACAGGTGAAAAGAAAAAGACAGACAAAACAGAAAAAAGAAGACGACAGAAAAAAAGGAAAGAAAAAGCGAGAAAGAAGAATATTCAATGAAACAGTTTTGTATAAATTTGATGATATTCCCCTGTCATCTTATTCATTCCTCCAGGGCATGATGTTAATAACCCGCAAACATATTTCTCCTTATAGATTCTGAGAAATGAAAGTGAGGCACATTCAGAATATTTTCTGAAAATATGCACTCTCAAGTTTTCTTCAAAATTGCAGCCGCTTGAAACGAAATGTTCAGCAAGTTCTGTCGAACTACTGTTATTATGCCTGACGTCGAATCTGTGCCCATTAAACCTTATTTTGAACTTGACAAAGACAGACGTACTGTTGAAATATCGTTCAACTAATAAAACATCTTACAATCGAATCGCGCTCTTCGACTTGACTATCATTATTATTGTTATTATTATTATTATTATTATTATTATTATTAT
>NW_026298548.1:0-283 GCF_001194135.2 Octopus bimaculoides
TTGGTGAGGAAATGACCAGTGAGTGGTCAGCTCGAAAATGGTTTAAACGAGTTCGCAGTGGAGACCTGGGCCTTGAGGATCGTGAGCGCAGTGGACGCCCACCTGTCATCGATGACGGTCAATTAATGACCGTCATTGAGAAAGATCTACGTAAAACCACTCCAGAACAGGCAAAAGAACTTCAAGTTAGTCAGAAAACTGCCTGCAGTCATTTGCTTGCGATCGGAAAATCCAAAAAGCTCGACAAATGGGTACCACACAATTTGAATGAAAATCAGAAAAT
>NW_026298549.1:0-390 GCF_001194135.2 Octopus bimaculoides
CGGAGGCGTTCCATATTTTAAAATACAATTCTCCCACTCTACTTAATCGACATAACGAAGCGTTTAGCAACTCCAACCACCGCTCTTTCCACACATTCAGGTTCTATCACAAGCAAAATTGCACAAATGATCACGCAACATAATAACACAACCCCCCACAGGCAACCTATTCAACCTGGCAAAAACATCCATCTTTCACCATCTTTTGAATAGAATTATTTCCTTTCGATCATCTCACCACACATATACCACCAAATCTATTTCTCCTATTCTCAATTTCACAAGAACACCACATACACAAACAGACTACGTCACCTCTTTCAATCCCTTTCCACCGTCCATAAATAGGCTTGGCAGCATCCTAAAATATGATACTACTAACTACCTTTC
>NW_026298550.1:0-405 GCF_001194135.2 Octopus bimaculoides
GTGTGTGTGCGTGTGTGCGAGGGGAGATAGGGGTGCACACGCATACGCACACAATATATATATTTATTGATACAAATACAAACGCGTAAGCACGGACATGCACATGGGCGCGAACTCATACACTCCTATGTACACATATAATATAGATAGACTGGCGTATAGACTGATAAATATATTTGTATATTTATATTTGTGAATGTGTGTATGTGTTTGAGTGTTTTTATCTATCTTTGCCTGCATATAAACATAGCTATGTATTTATTAATATATATATATATAGGTGTGAGAAAATTGGTATGTGAAAGCACGTGGTTGGATGTATAAAAGATAAACAAGAGTGAAAAAACTATATAACCATTGTATTTGGAGAAATAACCGGTTTCGTGTTGTGTTTTCAAATTTCTC
>NW_026298551.1:0-252 GCF_001194135.2 Octopus bimaculoides
GCAACACATGTGTCTGTGGGAAAAATGGAAACGCGGCTTGTACTTTGATGCTTTGCATAAATAAAGGTATATGTAACATGAAACTTAGTATTAAAGAATGTCGAATTGAAGAGTGCATACACAGAAAGTGAAAGAGAGAGAGAGAGAGAGAGAGAGAAATAACCACAGTCTGTTTCTGACGTCTAAATCCGGCTTAATGATGAGAAAGTGACTGTGGGTATATTTAAATCATTGGGACTCAACGAAAGACGT
>NW_026298552.1:0-501 GCF_001194135.2 Octopus bimaculoides
ATATATATATATATGTGTATATATATATATGTATATATAATGTATATATATATATTTACATACAAATACATACATATATATATATATATGATGTATATATATATGTACATATAAATCTATCTATCTATCAATATATATACATATATCATCATCGTCATCATCATCATCATCTTCATTGTTTAATGTTTGCTTTCCATGTTGGCATAGGTTTGACTGAGGACTGGTGAGCCAGATGGCTGAACCACACGCACACACACACACACACACATATGCACATATACAGGGTGTGGTGAATTAACTGTTCTTTGAATTATGCAAAAATGGAGTTTGACAAAAAAGACCGATAGAATAAGTACTAAGCTTTTAAAAATGTCCCGCGGTTGATTTGTTCACCTAAAAAACATCCTTCAAGGCGGTGCTCTAGCATGGCCACAGTCAAATGACCGGAACAAGTAAAAGAATAAAAGAATATATGTATATATCTACATCTATATCTATATA
>NW_026298553.1:0-555 GCF_001194135.2 Octopus bimaculoides
ATATATATATACAAAACAATAGCTTCCCCCAGATGCACCACCACAGCAACATGTGCATAAAAATGTAAACACATGGACTGCAATATTTCTATACAGAAACTGCAAGCCTGTGAGTAAAATTTTAATTACATCTAAATCCATATTTATACAAGACCTCTGTATATATGCACATTACTATTTCTTCTTGGTCTCTTGCTGATACATCAATAATAATTATAACTATGAAAGAAACATCAACACATGTCCATGGGCTGTGTTCAGTTAAAAAAAATTTATAGTGTAAAAAGGAACCCATAACAAAACCAACCAAAATAGAAAGAACAGTGGACAGATAGCATAAATACTATGAAATAGTTGGTTTATGATTTACACACACTACTATGCAACACTCCTCAAAAAACATACAAGAATGAACTCATACTATAAATATGCGACAAAATGAACAAAGCTCACAACATGTGCCATAGAAGGCTGATACCCAACAGAAGAACATGACCTGTGCTGTGCAAACAACACACAATACAAAAACTAATACAACAGAAGACTCAAACCAAA
>NW_026298554.1:0-518 GCF_001194135.2 Octopus bimaculoides
ACGGGTGACTAGGCTATAGCCGACACTACCAGATATTTTGAGCATCTCTGTGGTGGTTC
The DNA here is from genome assembly GCF_001194135.2 of Octopus bimaculoides. NCBI lineage: Eukaryota > Metazoa > Mollusca > Cephalopoda > Octopoda > Octopodidae > Octopus > Octopus bimaculoides. The sequence goes on from NW_026298554.1 coordinate 60, forward strand.
CAGATGGGCCGGGGGCTTTCCCTGTCTTTATACCCTTAATTGCATTATCTACTAAGGTACTGTCAATTCAGATAGCTGGTCCCTCTGTTAGGTCGACATTCGGCAGACTCTCTTTCTCCCATTCATTCTCTTTATTGAGCAATCTTTCATAATGGCATCTCCAAACCTCTTTCTTTGCAGCTTCGTTTAGTGCAAGTATACCATCATCCATGCGAACACAATTCTCTCCCACGACATCACTATTCTCTCTCCTACATTGTCTTGCAACACGAAATACCTCAAGTCTTTGGTCCTCACGGAGCAAAACATTGGCAAATTTTTTCTCATCTGCTTCCCCTCTGGCTAAATAAACCTGTCGCCTAGCTTCCCTTCTGGCAGTCTATATATATATATATATATTATATGTGCGTGTATATGTATATATATATCATCATCATCATCATCATCATCGTTTAACGT
>NW_026298555.1:0-446 GCF_001194135.2 Octopus bimaculoides
GAGTTGGTTGCGGCGGCGGCGATGGTGGTGTTGGTGGTGGTGGTGGTGGTGGGGATAAAACTGACGCCTCTTTCTTAATATAGAGACAAGGTCGAGAGAGTTTTGAGAGAGAGGGAGAGGGGGAACCGAACAAATCGTTTCAATCGTCTCTAATACTTGACTGGTACTATTTTAGCGACCCCGGAAGGATGAAAGTAAGCAAAAGTTGACCTTGGCAGGTTTTGAACTCAGGATATAAAGATACGCAAAGAAATATAGTGTTATATTCAGTTTGTTGTTCTAATATCTCTGCCTTTAGTCGGTCTTTCTCAATATAGGTTATGTTAATCAAAAGAGGAAAATGGTACACATAGGTGCAGGCGCTGGCTTACCAAGAACATGGTTCCTGGTTCAGTCCCCACTGCGTGGCGCCTTGGGCAAGTATCTTCTACTATAGCCTCGGGCCG
>NW_026298556.1:0-248 GCF_001194135.2 Octopus bimaculoides
TATATACATAAATACATATATATACATACACACGTATAACAAAACAAGAATATAGATAAATAAATGATTGACGTGTAGATAGATAGATAGATAGCCAATCACTGAGTCAAATATATTAATCGGAGCAGAAGATATGAAAAGACTGGAATTGATTTTGTCTGGAGAATACGATGTTGTAAAACAATAACAACAAACATTACTAGTAGCAACAACAAGCAACAACAATAACAACAACAACAACAACAACA
>NW_026298557.1:0-427 GCF_001194135.2 Octopus bimaculoides
AAAGTGAAATACTCTCTGAACCAACCATAAACACTAAGGCAGATGAAAATAAAATAAATGAAGAAAGTCATACAGAAATCGACGCAACAGAACTACATGATCTAAAAAATCAAATCATGATTGAATGGCTGAAAATTAAAGAAACTAGTATGAATGAACGCGACACTCTCCCCAAAATTCGCAATTCTAACCAAAACCTGAAAATAATTGGTAAAATCCGCCTTGCACTTAAGGATATAATTTCAGCTAATGATGTTGATATTACAGATCTCAACCACCTGTACTATGCATCCGCAAGAATCTCAACGATTCTATGTGGTGAAAAGATTAGAAAAAGACAACACTCGCACAAAAAGCCTTCTTGGCATGATAGAGCTGCATACCAGTCGTGACTTACAGTTTCAATATCGTTAACTGGTCAATTACT
>NW_026298558.1:0-585 GCF_001194135.2 Octopus bimaculoides
GAGGAGCTAAATGTGATTTAAGGGATTTTAAATAGATAGATAGATAGATAAAATCTCCCTTAAATGACACCTTATTGCCTAAAAAGAAGAAAAAAATGAAGGACCTATTGAATTATGTAGTCCTAGATACACTGTTCCTCAAAACAAGTTATTGTGTTCCTGGTTGGAAAGTCTTTGATCAAAGATCAGCTTGATTAGGGTTGACCCAGGGCTACACAGCAACAACAAATGGCTAGAAAAAGCAGCTAAACCTTTATCAAATCACACTTGTGTGTGGTTTGAGGAATATTTAGTAGCGTAGTTAAACTGATTTGATAGTGTAGTCTTAGGTACACTGTGCACGAAGAACAAAGTCAAGACTATCAAGACAAAACGTCTTTGATAGTAGGTCTGCTGGTTTAGGGCTAACCTGGGGTTAAACAACAACAACTCATTAAAGATTATATATTCCTATGTTTTAATTAAAAGTTGGCGAGCTGACGCGTCGGACAAAATGCTTAGCAGTATTTCTTCCGGGCCCTTACGTTCTGAGTTCAAATTCCGTCCAGATCAGCTATGCCTTTCATTCCTTCGTGGAGGGGGGGG
>NW_026298559.1:0-130 GCF_001194135.2 Octopus bimaculoides
CGATTTGTTTGACTAAAGGTGGTGCTCCAGCATGGCCACAGTCAAATGATGGAAACGAGTAATAGAATAAAAGAATAAAAGAATATATACACACATGCACAAACACACACACATTCATATATATACATAC
>NW_026298559.1:211-404 GCF_001194135.2 Octopus bimaculoides
TACATACATATATATACATACGTATACAGACATATAAATATGTACATACATACACACACACACACACACACACAATGTACATACATTCATACACACACATACATCTATATATACTTACATTCTTACATATATACATACATTCTTACATATATACATACATACACATACATTCATACATACACACATTCTTACA
>NW_026298560.1:0-312 GCF_001194135.2 Octopus bimaculoides
TGCTGCTGCTGTTGATGTTACTATTGCTACTGCAGCTGCTGCCGCTCCTATAATTTCAGTTCATTAGTCGATAAAATCACACCCGAAGCAATCACTTGATATTTGATAAACTGTACAACAACAACAACAACAACACTGGAAAATAACAACACCTACTGCTAAAAAGTAAATAAATAAATACATAAATGTATAAAAATGGCGTACATCCATAGCAAAATAGTAAATATTACAAGACAACAAGAAAGACGTACAACAGATACAACACAGATAAATAAACGCATATATAGAACCATATAAAATAACACACACATA
>NW_026298561.1:0-371 GCF_001194135.2 Octopus bimaculoides
TGTATATATATATATATATATATATATATATATATACCCGAGTGAGTGTACTTAGGAGAGTGATTATACAAGAGATAAATTTTCTTTTTTTTTTGTTTTGCTTGAAATATTTTAACGGAAAAAACCCAGGACATAAATATTCCACAAAATATTTATATAAAAGAAAAAAAAATGCTAAAAACAAAAGAAAGAAAAAACAATAAAAATAAGAAAATGAAAGAAAAAAAAAGACAATGTCCCAAAATAGGATAAAAGAAGAGGAAAATAACTGGAGGGTAGTGAGTGGATGGTGGACGGGGGTGGGGGGAGACCGGGGAGGAGAACAACAATGACATCACTATTAAGTTTTAGAGACAATGTGGGTAATTGGG
>NW_026298562.1:0-280 GCF_001194135.2 Octopus bimaculoides
GTTATGCTGAATTTCTTAATATTTATAACAGCTCACACTATTCAAAGACATCAGTTTGTCTTACCCAACAGACATAAACCAACACCATAAACCTACTAGATCATATAATTTGTCCCCTTCAAAGTTCTCCATATTAGTATCAAAACTACCAATCAGATTGGAGGGATCTTCTTGTATGCATAACAATCTGCAAGTTGCTTTGTGTAATATTAATGTATCTTTTAGCCAAATTGATTGCTTTTTCAAAGGTTCCCCACTTATTGAAGAATAATAATCAACA
>NW_026298563.1:0-442 GCF_001194135.2 Octopus bimaculoides
CACACACACACACACGCATATATATACATATATATATATATTTGTTACGACAGTATTACAACATGAATTGTCGTTATCACTTCAACAGTAGGAACGGATTACCATCAAAAATACACTAAAATACATCTACAACCAGCCCCAACACCACCGCCCGCCACTACAAAGAATAACATGAAAGATTGTCTTTGACTTCCAAACACACACACACGCACACACACACACACACACACACACACACACACATACACGGATTTTGATAAGCGAAGGACAGGGAACTCGATACATGTTATAGAGTATTTCATTTGTTTAAAAGTAGATTCATTACGTCACTCTTAAGAGTTTAAATGTTTCCAGATTGAAGCTACCGTTCACGCGAGAAAACTACATAAGTTAGATATGGCTTGGGCCAATCTCTGGTCGAAACATGCATTCTAAATCACAC
>NW_026298564.1:0-224 GCF_001194135.2 Octopus bimaculoides
CATTAATTCTATTATTATCCAATGTAACTATTTTAAGAATGATAGTAACAGAGTCAATGACACAAGCGACAGCAGGCCGAAAAATAGCATTAAATAGCCGGGGGATTAAAATTAATCAAAGGACATACTAAGTATGTTTACCTGCTTCAAATAACAGTCAAAACTCGTCGTTAATAAATCGCCAAAAATACACTGGTGATAACTACAGAAACCAAACGAAGGCA
>NW_026298565.1:0-295 GCF_001194135.2 Octopus bimaculoides
GTAAAACATTAATGAAAAATGTGGCCCCCGTTTTAAAAAAGATCCGGTTTCGCTTCTTCCGATACTCCGCCAGAATATCAGTTAGAGGAAGTCATTCTCAACGGGGAAAGCAGCCATGTTATAACACTTAATATTCATCTTGATTTAAGTCGATGAGATGGCAGAATCGTCTGCACGCCGCGCAAACCACTTGCTGGCATTTTGTCCGTCCTTACGTTCCGAGTTCAAAAGCCGTCATGTCACCTCTGCCTGTAAGCGTTTTGGGATCTATTTTAAAACGGGGGCGCCAGTTTTC
>NW_026298566.1:0-258 GCF_001194135.2 Octopus bimaculoides
TAATAATGGAGAAGAAAGAGAAACTTAAAGAACTGATTTCCCATGAAGACATAAAAGACAGACAAAATTTGTCATATGACTGTGATGTTTGCCAAAAATCTTTCTCTCAGAAAAGTAGCCTAATTACGCACACACATACTGATAAGGGAGTGAAACCATATTGCTGTATTATCTGTGGTAAATCTTTTACTTGCAGTGCTGACATAAATAGACACAAATGTATTCATAAAGGTGAAAAGGCATATTGCTGTGATATCT
>NW_026298567.1:0-754 GCF_001194135.2 Octopus bimaculoides
AATATAATTAATAAATGCACCATCCACAACACTTTACACAATTCTACAACTATATATATATAGTCTTCCTTGATCCAGCTACAACGGAGAGAAACAAACACGAGTTAGAAGAATGATGGCCTGTGGTCACGTGGGGTCCACGTGAGCAATGGAGGGAGAGTGAGTGAGTGAGAGTGACAGACAGAGAATAGTGTGTATATGTATACGCACAAACACACATTAATCAAACATAAGGATAATGTTGAAGTTCCTACGTGCGTTTCAGCACTGTGGCGTTTCGGACATCTGCGATAGATGTTCCAAATGTTTATGGACACCCACTCACAATGAATCTTCAAGAAACACCTTAGCGTATCAAATTACAGATATCTATGGACATTTTATCGTATCATGTTACGGATAACTTTATTTATAGTTAATTGTAACTTGATACAATAATGTGTTCTTTTTGGAACATTTGACATTGAGCATCTATGTGATATTCGAACATATACTGTAGAGCTACAACGAAGAATAATGCTGAAACTCACGTATGAATTTTAATATAAAATTGCGTTTATCCTTATATTTCCTACTTTTAATCTGTAGCTCATATCTGGTAATTCTATTCAGTATAGCACTTAATCAACAAAGATTTAGGAAATTAGAGTGGATTATGGAAGTGTACGTGAAGCTCTAAAGACAGCATTTCCAGACGTGCACGTCCTTCTACACATAATTTCTATTCATATATACATATATATATATATGTATA
>NW_026298567.1:1601-2090 GCF_001194135.2 Octopus bimaculoides
TATATATATGTGTGTGTGTGTAGGGGGGGTCAAGCCAACCGTATGATGGACAGTCTCAAGCATAAATAACAATGTTGGTTTCAGATTTTTGCACAAGGACATCAGTTTCGGAACGGGGATAATCGATCGCATAGACGCCGGTACTTGACTGGTACATATTTTATTGGATAGGTGGAAGGCAAAATCGACCTCGGCAGAATTTGAACTCAGAACATAAGGACGGACAAAATGCTAAGCATTTTCCTCAGCGTACTAACCATGTTGACAAGTCTCCGCATTAACCTAATTGAGAAAATTAGCAACATATATTTATGATGAAACTGAGATTTATTAAAGCAGAAAATGAGTATTTGAGACATGAATTTAATTATCATTCCATATTCCATAATCATTAAGTTATTAACAAATCCTATAAAATGTAAGAGATTAAGAAAAAAGAGGAACGTCGACATGGCTGTTTAGCATATAAAGACGTTTGTTACGGCTCAT
>NW_026298568.1:0-210 GCF_001194135.2 Octopus bimaculoides
TTTGTCTTCCCATTTGCTGATATTTGAAAATATGTATTATATACACACAAAAATACGCACATACACTCGAAGAGAGAAAAAGACAATGATCTAAGCACATATGTATATGCATATACATATATGTATATGTGTGTATGTGTACACACAAACGCACACATGTACATATGTGTGTGTGTATGTATGTCAATATGTTTCTCTTTGTATATGTAT
>NW_026298569.1:0-605 GCF_001194135.2 Octopus bimaculoides
TTAGAATATCATACATATTGCATACCATACATATTGCATATTATTTGTATAAAATGGCTGCTCAGTAACAACATATATAAGGCAACATTAAATATTACAGCACGATATCCACTGTAGGTTAGTATGTTAGTAGAAACATAGTCACAAAGAATAGTTATTGTGAATCTAACAATTTCTGTAAAACGAAGAAACTATGTAACAGTTAAAACAATAAAAACAGAAGTACGTCATTTGAATGAAGTGTATAGCATCATAGAAAAAGGCTACAATTGCTATTGTCTTCATTTCTTATAATACGTAACAGCGCGATTATAACATCACAATTTGAAACACTTTCCTTAGGTTGAAATACATTCGTTTTCTCAATCGTAAAGTATGAAACAGTTTGTTTGGAAGTCATTAAAGCTTTAAGGTCTATGAGATATTCAACAGAAAATTTTATTGTAAATTACTACTACTAATAATGAAAATAATAATATATTCTTATATTAGCCACAAAGCTTCACGTACAATAACATTAAAAGACATGCAACAGTATAAAAGACAAAAAAGGACGATACAATGGGTTGGTTTTACGTGTGTAAACAAAGCATAACAATAAAAAA
>NW_026298570.1:0-267 GCF_001194135.2 Octopus bimaculoides
TATGTATGTATGTATGTATGTATGTATGTATGTATGTGTATGCATATCTATATCTATATATATGTAGGTGTGTATATACACACATATATATATACACATAATATATATATATGAATATATATACATATATACAATCGTATGTCATATGCATATGTGCGTGTGTATGTATGTGTGTATGCATGTATGTGTGTATACATATATGTGCGTATATGTGTGTATGTGTATATATAAGCACATCTATATATATGTGCGTATATATATAATCAT
>NW_026298571.1:0-232 GCF_001194135.2 Octopus bimaculoides
GTGTGTGTGTGTGTGTGTGTGTGTGTATGTATGTGTGTGTACATATATATATGTGTGTGTGTATGTATGTGTATGTGTATACACACACACACATGCATATATTTGCATATCTCTGTGTCCTCATTACCTAGGGTTAAGGCAAAAGAGATGGATAAATTGATACCATACTCAATGAGTGAAACAAGTAAAGCTCATACACGCACGCACACACATACACACACACAAGCACACA
>NW_026298572.1:0-296 GCF_001194135.2 Octopus bimaculoides
GAGATCTTTACAACATTGAAAACCAGTCATATTCAAAACCCCTCATATTCACCCTTTTCATTTCGTAAAGCTTTCTTCCCTATACAAAAGCAAAGTTCATCTCACGACACTCGAGTTTCACGCAACGACGATCATCACGCCAGAAGATTGGCGTAGCGTAAAACTCAAGCCGTGAGTTAATCTCTAAACTTCAGTTTTAATTTACAACTTATAGCCGCTACAATGCCTATTGAGCACTCATTTCTCATTCGTGCACCACATTAAGCAACGCATGTATATACAAATATACATATATA
>NW_026298573.1:0-263 GCF_001194135.2 Octopus bimaculoides
ACACAAACACTCACACGCACATGCAAACACCACACACACACACATGTATGTATATATGCATATATATGTAAAGGTATGATCCAAGGATTATAACGTACGAACTTAGAGAGTTTCAATCAATCCGTACAAGATATAAGTATCAACTTTCCTGAGAAATAGTGGTTTATTAGCGCAGAATGTTGCGCATTTTCCCCATTTCGAAGTATTCTAAGCTAAAAAAAAATAATTTGTAGTTCACTGTTAGCAACAAGGGTTGGTGTATA
>NW_026298574.1:0-339 GCF_001194135.2 Octopus bimaculoides
CATATTTTAACATGCATGCATAAAGAACCTGTTTTGTCAAAAATTAGGTTAAAAAAATATGGGATTTTCTTATACATGGATAGTATTAAAATCCCTTACAAAAACCTTTTTTCCAAATTTTACACCCCAAAAATTAGGGGGTTCCTTATACACATTAAAATACGCTATATAGGTGCAGACATGGCTTTGAGGTTAAGAAGCCCATTGTTTTGGGTTCGGTTCCACTTGGCTAAATATATTCTGTTATAGTCTCAAGCTGACCAGTGCCTTCAAGATGAATTTGGCTGTTAGAAACTGTACAGAAGCCAGTCGTATATAATACATGTGTGTGTGTGTGTG
>NW_026298575.1:0-1320 GCF_001194135.2 Octopus bimaculoides
GAGTGGAAGAATTACTAAATAAATGGACAAGATTGTGCAATGGAAGGGCCTAGTTAGAGGTGCAAGGATCTCTAAAAGTAGCTGAAGATGTTAAGTGAAGCCAAAGCTATTAATCATGCAGATAACCTTTTTAATCGGAAGGAATTCTATATTTTCATAATGGAATTAAGTTTACCATTTTTCCGTTGCAGGACACACATTCTATAATTATAATAGTTACATTTGGACTTTAGAAAAGATTACTTACTGCTTAGACCCAATCTTGTATGTAACATTATTTAGCCAGTGAATAGCTTATTCATTGGAACTTATATTACTTGTTAGATTATCTATAATCAAGTCTGATACCTTATTTTTGCTTCATTCGAAAGCCATCAGTAGTTTTTGTAGAAATATTTTATCTTTTGATACCAACCTGCATAAGATTGCCCTGAGTTTACAATACAAACTTCCTGTGGTTGAAATTAGTACCATCCTTCAAAATTTCAGGAAGGGTGTGGACACTGCTTGAGTGACCTGTGGAGAGACCTGTGTGATAGATGGGCTTAAGTGCAGTTAGTATAAAACTAGTTAATTCAGAGAAAGTGAGGCCATTGTAGTAGCAATAGAATAACTTACAAGAAGATAGTGCATCTGTAGGCAAGAGGTTGCCCTGTGCTGGATAGTGAGTTTTCGTTACTCAGCGGAATGATTTGGTCTTGGGTGTGCAGCTACAGCACTATCCCCAGACTGGGAGCAGGGTGGGTCTTTGTTAAGCTTTGTAAAAAAGCAGTAGATAAGAATATAAGTATTTTCTCATCCTGAGCAAGAGAGCTAGTTTTTTGAAGTGTAATTTTAGCTATATTGCAAATATGGGATTATCTGTAATAAGGAGGATAGGATACAGTTCATGAAACTGAGGCTAAAAATAATACTAAGGAGTAAATATACTTTAGTAGAAAAGTGTCAGGGATGAGAGGCATATAGAGAATGTTGTACAGTGTGTGTGTAAAGAAGGATTGATAGAAACGAGGAGAAAGACAGTATAGTTGAGTTGTTATAGAATTCTACTGAAAGGAACATGTAGAAAAATTCACAGAGTATGCTTTCTCATTCTTCAGAGTTGCTGTAAAGCCTATGAATATTCTGGTTTCATTATGGAGAAAGAACAGTCTCATAAGGATGCTGCTGAATACTATGAAAAAGCCTGGATCCATGGCAGAAAAAACAACCCAGTCATTGGTATGTAGTATGTTGCTCTTGATTACATTCAACCATGTGTGTGTAACTGGTTACTATTCTCTCTGCATTTGCATATGTAAATATGTATGCATATATATA
>NW_026298576.1:0-200 GCF_001194135.2 Octopus bimaculoides
AAAAGAAAATGAGAGAAAAAGAGAAGTCGTTCAATGGAGAGTTAAAATAAGAGTAATAATGTGTAAGACTGAGAATGAGAAAGTGCAAGGTGGAAAGAAAGAAAAGAAGAAAGAAAGAGAGTAAGAACGAATGAATGAAAGGAAAAATGAGGGAGAAAGAGCAAGTGAGAAAGAAAAAAAGAGGAAGAGAAAGAGAATAA
>NW_026298577.1:0-267 GCF_001194135.2 Octopus bimaculoides
ATACTACACTTTATATATATATATATATATATATATATACATACATACATGTTCACACATACACACACAGATATATGGAGGTGTGGTAAGAAGCTTGCTTCTCAGCCACATGGTTCTGGGTTCAGTCCTACTGAGTGGCACCTTGGGCAAGTCTCTTCTACTATAGCTTTGGGCCAACCAAAGCCTTGTGAGTGGATTTGGTAGTCGGAAACTGAGAGAAGCTCGTCGTATATGTGTATGTGTGTGTGTGTGTGTGTGTGTGTGTGT
>NW_026298578.1:0-265 GCF_001194135.2 Octopus bimaculoides
TGAAAAAAAAAATTTCGTATCTTAGTCATCCAAATTATGAGGAACACAAGATAATATTAATTCCTTTGGTAAATAATGGGAAATTTTGTTCATTGAATGAACATTCTCATGCCAGTATTCTCAAGTCGATAAATTAAATTTATAAACAGATATTAAAATAAGCCCCAAACCCCCACACACATATGTATGCCTATATCTATATCGACATCGATATGTATCTCTCTCTCTCTCTCTTTCTCTCTCTCTCTCTTTCTCTCTCTCTCTC
>NW_026298579.1:0-354 GCF_001194135.2 Octopus bimaculoides
AAAATCTGAAGATTCAGAAAAATTATATTACATACATATAAGAGAGATGAACACTAAGTGGACATCCATTATGCTAGAAGACCACCGATGGTCTGACCACTAAGAAGAGATTGTATATATATATATATATATATATAATACAAGGAATATATATACATGTATACACACATATATGTACATACTTACATCTACATGTGTATATATATGCATATCAGGGTACAGGACGTTAGAACAATAAACTACAGACAACGGAACGAACACATATATATATATATACCTATATATATCATCCTCATATATATATCAAACTCTGCCAGATCAGACTGGAGCCTGGTGCAGCCATCTGGTTCGCCA
>NW_026298580.1:0-612 GCF_001194135.2 Octopus bimaculoides
CCACCATCGCTTGACAACCGATACTGGTGTGTTTACGTCCCCATAACTTACCGGTTCGGCAAAAAAAACCCGATAGAATAAGTACTAGGCTTCCAAAGAATAAGTCCTGGGGTTGATTTGCTCGACTAAAGGCGGCGCTCCAGCATGGTCACAGTCAAATGACTGAAACAAGTAAAAGAGAAAAAGAATATATACTCAAGCCTATTCCCCATTTCTTTAGGAGGGGGTGGCCACAACAAGACACACACCAAGTATTCCATTCATTTCCCAGCTCAAAGAGGCGAGCTCCGTCGTTCTATGCTCAGGTCAAGGCATAATTATCATATCAAAATTATCATAACAAAATTGCTCGACTAAAGGCAGTGCCCCAGCATGGCCGCAGTCAAATGACTAACACAAGTAACAAGAATAAAGCGAAAAGATTAAACGTCTTATTGAATCTGATAATATTTTCATAACGAATCATGTAATTCCTATTGAGATGGCCAAAAGTCAACAATATGTTGGAGAATTCTTTTCTACTCTAGGCACAAGGCCTGAAATTTGGGGGGAGGGGGCCAGTCGATTAGATCGACCCCCGTACGCAACTGGCATTTAATTTATCGACCCCGA
>NW_026298580.1:622-1347 GCF_001194135.2 Octopus bimaculoides
GGGCCAGTCGATTAGATCGACCCCCGTACGCAACTGGCATTTAATTTATCGACCCCGAAAGGATGAAAGGCTAAGTCGACCTCGGCGGAATTTGAACTCAGACAGACGAAATACCGCTAATCATTTCGCCCAGCGTGCTAACGTTTCTTATTTCTTTACTGCCCACAAGGGGCTAAACATAGAGGGGACAAACAAGAACAGACAAAGGGATTAAGTCGATTACATCGACCCAGTACACAACTGGTACTTAATTTATCGACCCCGAAAGGATGAAAGGCAAAGTCGACCTCGGCAGAATTTGAACTCAGAACGTAACGGCAGACGAAATACCGTTAAGTATTTCGCCCGGCGTGCTAACCTTTCTGCCAGCTCGCTGCCTTAATGCGTTGAAGTATTGAATCAAAAGGATCTAACCCTTTTAATTCAGTCTCTTGACGCCACGTTAACTCAATATTTTAGTGGGGAGATAACTCAATTTTTAATGGCAATTTTTTAATGGGGGTGAGATAGCCAAAACGTACCAAAACCTGTTGGCACTCCGTCGCTCACGACGACGAGGGTTCCAGTTGATCCGATCAACGGTACAGCCTGCTCGTCAAATTAACGTGCAAGTGACTGAGCACTCCACAGACACGTGTACCTTTAACGTAGTCCTCGGGGATATTCAGCATGACACAGCGTGACAAGGCTGACCCTTGAATTACAGGCACAACAGAAACAGGAAG
>NW_026298581.1:0-591 GCF_001194135.2 Octopus bimaculoides
AAAAATAAAATCAGTTCTGAAATTTAAACTATTCAAATGGGGATAAATAAAAATCTTAATCTCTCTTCTTCCTGGATTTAGAATCTAATTTCCTTCTCTTTGATTTACGCCGTTTTCTAGGTTATTTGATTATCTTTAAATCCGTTAATGAAATAATTAAAACTAAAATACTTTGAACTTAATAAAATTCTGGTTGTTTGTTTATATATTTCTATAAATCAATTTAATTGCAAACGTCAATTCCTAGTTGTTTTTGCAAAATGCTTAATTTATTGTTTTTATTCTTAATATATTATAAAAAGTGGATGTTTGAAAATGCAGGCCAGTGTTTTGCACCGAATTACATCAAATTTTGCATACGAACATATCTTTCTTACAGAAAGGGTCACAAGCAATGTGAATTGCTTTGAAAATTGGCCATTTTTAGTTTCTGCCAGTTCAAATATGTTTGGTACATATTCGAATCTGTAAAAGCCTTTCACCGGAGTTTGTTGTGAATCAAGCATTCTCACTTTAGGGAACACGATGTTAGAATACTGTAGCCAGTTCAGAGCTCCCTTCATGAATTAGCAGACGTATTACGCGCTCCTT
>NW_026298582.1:0-202 GCF_001194135.2 Octopus bimaculoides
ATATATATATATATATATATATATATATATATATATATACATATACTTACCTATCTATATATATATATATACATATACTTACCTATCTCGCATGCTTAACCAAAATATATTGATCTTGTCTTTCTAGCTCAGGTACGCAGGGCCATAAATAGGGGTTAAGGGGTGGTGGGAAGCGGCTTTAGTAGTTTAGATCGTTAGATCG
>NW_026298584.1:0-294 GCF_001194135.2 Octopus bimaculoides
CCACGAAAAGCAATTATCTTAATGACTGGCAAGGGAGGAAAGCTAAGAATAGTCAGATCACAGTGATTTCGCATTTCTAGTAATGCTCGTCAGTGTCTCTCACTAAGCGCCTTGAGTTAAACTCAACTAGCCTTGACAGTTTATGATATTATCGTAGTAACCATATGCTGATTTCCTAAAGGTAAAAGTGAAAATCATAAATAATAAACTTATTCCAAAACAACTTAAAAAGTAAAAGGATCCCATCACGTTTAAACGAAATCTGGACAAATTTCTTCGAAGGTTAACAGATAA
>NW_026298585.1:0-209 GCF_001194135.2 Octopus bimaculoides
CTGCCTGGCACTCACACCTTTAACTGAATTGCTAAATACAACTGGATGCGTTTACAAATGCTACGGAAAAACAGTCAGCCACCTTTTCTATATATAGAGGACCTAAAATTATATGCTAAAAACGACAGAGAACTAGAAACATTATTACAGACAGTACACGGCTTTACCAAGGAAATTGATATGAAATTCGGATTAGAAAAATGTGCCAA
>NW_026298586.1:0-278 GCF_001194135.2 Octopus bimaculoides
TGTGTGTGTGTGTGTGTGTGTGTGAGCAGCTCAGTCATGTTAGAGCAGAGGAGGAATGAATGAAAGAAATAATGTTCATGATGATGGTGATGATGCTGATGTTGGTGGTGGTGGCGGCGGCGGCGGCGGTGGAGATGTGGGTAATGATGAGATTGATGATGATGATGATGATGATAGTGATAGAGTTTGATGATAATGAATGATAAATGATAATGAATGATGGAAATAATGATGATGATGATGATGATGATGACGACGACGACGATGACGATGATGAT
>NW_026298587.1:0-352 GCF_001194135.2 Octopus bimaculoides
TGTATACATAAGACAATAAATAACAGTTATCGTATTGAAAATAGAAAATAGGTTTGCAAATTTCTATCATAATTGAGTAGTGAAGAACATGGTATATTGAGAATGTGAAATACTACGAGCAAAAAATATTGAAGATTTAAGTTCCTGCTATCATAATATAAGCAGAATCAAATTCTAACAAATCATCGACAGACTTCAAAGAGTAAGGAAGAATTTCTAGATGCATCTCATTCTCATATGTACGCATGCATGTGTGTTTCTAAGTTTCTGTGTATGTATCTATATACGCATGCATACTATTAGAATCATTTATATATTTCTATATGCGTGTATATATTCATATATATATATA
>NW_026298588.1:0-402 GCF_001194135.2 Octopus bimaculoides
AAACAAATTAGACCAGACCGGTACATTATTTTACAATACAAAACATGACATAACATTTCTATGACATAATCTTTTCTTACGGCCGTTTCCGCTTCCAATATTAGTTGGTGCTTACGAAAGAATTTCGAAATGATATTCGTGATCTTCATAGCACTAGCACATTCGATCTAGTACGTAGAGCTTCATCAGAATGAATACATATACGTACAATAATATATGTGTATAGGTACGTTTGTATGCCTGTATATGCATGTGAGCGTGTGTATATACGCATATGGATATGTCTGTGTAAACAAAATGAAGTACGAAAATAAATGAGAAAAAGATGGAAAAGTAACACAAAGAACGACCGTTCATCAGTTGTCAGCTGTCTATCTACTCCTCATTTCAAGCATTCAACGA
>NW_026298589.1:0-232 GCF_001194135.2 Octopus bimaculoides
GGCAAAGAGAAAGATTTGTGGAGTAAGGGAGACAACTCTGTCATAGCTAACCTGTGCGTGTGCGTTCATGTTCGTGTATGTGTGTTTGTGTGAATACGTGCGTTCATGTGTGTTTGCGTCAATGCGTGTGTGTGTAAGTAATTGAACGGGTGACTCACTGTGTGTATGTGTGTGAAGCAGACACAGAAGAGAAAGGGAGAGAGTGGATGGGAATTGTGAATGTGTGTGTGTG
>NW_026298590.1:0-355 GCF_001194135.2 Octopus bimaculoides
GAGTTTCTACATGGTTATTCAATCTGCTAGATATAGTAGTCAAATTGCTCTCAAGTCAAAATTTGCGATCATAAAAGTAAGGTGGGATACATAGGATAAGGTAGTGTTTGCTAAAAATATAGATGGGATGGTCACAACTGTAATATTTTGGAACTGCAATCTGCTTCATCAAGGTTGAAATTGGAAAATGAAAAATAGAAGGCAGAGCAGGAGGAAGAAAGGGAGGAAGAGAGGGAGGGAGGGAGAGAAAAGTGAAAGAAATTTTCAGACAGAGTTATGTTAGAAGGAGAGCAATAAATGGGTTAGGGAAGTAATATGCTGAACAAGAAAAATTTTAAGGGAAGGTACTATATAT
>NW_026298591.1:0-204 GCF_001194135.2 Octopus bimaculoides
CTATCTATCTATCTACCTACCTACCTACCTACCTACCTTTCCATTTATCTACCTATCTACTTACCTACCTACCTACCTATCTATCTATAGGTAATTAATTTTGGTGAGAATATGGTACCAGGATATTGTACAGTAGTCTAAACACACACACATTCACACATACACAAACAAACAAACACACACACACACAAAGAGAGAGAGAGA
>NW_026298592.1:0-291 GCF_001194135.2 Octopus bimaculoides
ATATATAATTGAGAAAATTTGGAGACAACAAGAAGTACGGATGGACATTTATTATCAGTCACTATTGTAATGGTTGAAAAACAATTGTCTAATAGGCGCAGTAGTGGCTATGTGATAAGTGGCCTGCTTACGGCGCATGCGTCTGTTTAGTTGCTTCCGGTTACCATTGAAGATAGACGTGCAGCTTACATTTCCGTCTCAGGAACAGAGGACACCGTGAGGGTAAGCGAATTTGCTTTTTTGGGTAGAAGTATTGTGTTTTTATTTTTACAGTATATTCTGCCCAGCTCT
>NW_026298593.1:0-634 GCF_001194135.2 Octopus bimaculoides
TCCATTTAGGTCTATTTACACGGGAGCTCTGGGCAAAATGTTTAGTGCATGACCATTCTTGTGGACATAAGTATTGTGTGTGTAAAGTTTGATGAAAATTAGTTGAGAACGCATACATTTGTATGCGTTCAGTGTTCCTTGTCGTTGATGGACAATGGAAATAAATAAATGGACAAAATCCTTTCACTTTTATCAAAAGATTTAAAAAGTATGGAACACTCTACATACAAAAAACTATGTCCATTTACATCCATTTATGTTGGAGCTCAAGGCAAAATGTTATAGTGCATGATTATCCTTGGAACATAAGTAATATGTGTGTAAAGTTTGGTGAAAATTGGCTGAGAATTGTAGAAATATATGCGTTAGTCATTATACACACATACTGTGATTTATATATACTAGATTATGTTGTGTGCAACAGATGTGTGCATGTATGTGTATGTACACGAATGCATATGTACATGTTTGTGTGTGTGTATGTGTATGTTTGTGTGTGTGTAGTCTACCTGAATCTGTCTGTATCTGTGCATGTACTACTTGTTATGAGATATATTATGCCATAATCTTAGGTAAAAAAATATATAGACAATACTTTAGAGAGATGGGAGCATCTATGACTTCAACAAAAAAT
>NW_026298594.1:0-382 GCF_001194135.2 Octopus bimaculoides
AAGGCTAGTAAAATCTTGATAAAAAATTTGTCATTTTTTATTAAAAAAATAATTCATTTTACAAAATAAATCCCCTTTATACGTAAAAACTGTACTAAGTAATTTTCACATATATTTTCAAATATATACATATACACACACATGCACTCACACACACAATCACACATATACACACATATATGGCTAAGTCTTTGTGGTTGTGTGTGTGTGTTTGTGCGTGTGTGTGAGTGCATGTGTGCAAAGATAGTTTCTGGAGAAATATGTAGAGAGTATGCATGCGCGCAGTGGATTTCGCTCTTTATTTGTGAGTGTTTGTGCTTTCGCGCATATCTATGCGTGTATGTATGTATATCTATCTATCTATCTATCTATCTATCTATCT
>NW_026298595.1:0-272 GCF_001194135.2 Octopus bimaculoides
TAATATAATACAAAGTAAATATCATAAGATAAAGATAATAAAATGACTATTTTATACTGTGAAACTTAACTTAATTTTAATTTTTGATAAATTGATTTTAATTGAGTTTTTACCTGTAAGTTTGGATTTTATCCCTAATATTATTATATATATACATATAGCTATTATATATTTGTGAAAAGGGTGGATGTTATCACACAAGCAGTTGTGCGGGCAAAAGTATTAGTAAATGTGGTCAGATTGACCTGAAAATTTGCACACCTATGTCAAAA
>NW_026298596.1:0-269 GCF_001194135.2 Octopus bimaculoides
TTCATACATATATACATATATATATATATACCTGCATATATACATATATATATATGCATATATATTTATAGATACATATATATATATATATATATATATATATATACATACATATATATATACATACATACATATACATACAAACACATATATATATATATACATACATACATATATATATACGTATACATACATATATATACATATATATACATTTACACATATATAGATATACATACATATATATATATATATATATATATATATAT
>NW_026298597.1:0-263 GCF_001194135.2 Octopus bimaculoides
GGTTTTGGACTATAGAAGATAATACCTGAAGTGCCATGCTTGTGTGTGTGAACCTGAAACCAATGTTGGGAAGGGAATTTCTTAATCACAGTCACACATAAACATGCAGATATGCATATACATACAAATACGTACATTCATAAATATACATGTATACACATACTTATATGCATACTTATTTGCATATACATACACATATGGAGCAGTCATCCAAGAATCTTTTCCAGTTCCTTATTAACCAGGATTAGTAATGTTGATCAAAA
>NW_026298598.1:0-178 GCF_001194135.2 Octopus bimaculoides
ATGCCGGGCATGCTCACAAGGAACAGGGATCAGAGTATAACTAGATGTTTGAGTAAAGGAAGAGAGAGATATAGATAGTGGCAAGTGTCAGGGCATACCCTTGAGGTTCAAATGCCATAAGTGACAGTATACTGCAAAGGGAGTGCGAGTGAGTGGCAAAAGACTTGGGTATATATAG
>NW_026298598.1:215-497 GCF_001194135.2 Octopus bimaculoides
ACAGGGGTGTTCATTTGCGCAAACTTCTGTTTTCATATACGTTTTCTACACATTTATTTTACACCAGGTACACTGGAGTTTTTTTTTCGTGACCGGGTCTTAAACTATATATTAACCCAAGTACTAAACAAATATTTAATCTGATTCATTTGCTTGGCAACAAACGGGAGGACAGGTAGAAAAGATTTATAAAAGAAATAAGGAGGAGACAAGAAACTACACGATTGGCGGAGTGGATATGGGAGAAAAATATGAAGCCAAAAATAATAAACAAAGAGGTTG
>NW_026298599.1:0-653 GCF_001194135.2 Octopus bimaculoides
ATTTCATGTGTGAATTCTGTCAGCTCATTGCAGCCAAGAGTACATCACACAACAGGTATTCAAATGTGATGAAAGTGGCCTGTTTTGGAAAAAAAAAAAAATGACCCAAAGAAGCTACGTAACTGCAGAGGAGAAGAAAGTGCTAGGCCATAAGCCTATGAAATATAGGCTAATTCTCGTCTTTTATGCCAATGCTAGTGGAGACTTGAAGATTAAGCTGCTCCTCATTTACCATTCCCAAAATCCACAAGCATTCAAATCACACAAAATCCTGAAGGAGAAGCTGCAAGTCATGTGGAGGGCAAATGTTAAAGCCTAGGTCACCAGGAAATTCTCCACCAAGTGGATTGACATCTTTGGACCAGCAGTGAAAAAGTACTTTCTGGAGAATGATCTTCTTTTCAAGGCCCTCCTCATCCTCGACAATGCTCCTGCTCACCCTCCTAATCTTGAAGATGATATCCTGGATGAAATTTAATTTATAAAAGTTCTGTACCTTTCATGCAACACCATCCTTATCCTGCAGCCCATGGACCAGCAATTGTACATCAAACAACTGCTTTGTTGGTGCTTTGAAGTCACCAAAAATAAAAATTTAACCCTTCATGAGTTTTGGGAGGGGCACTACAACATTGTTAACTGCTTGAAAATCA
>NW_026298600.1:0-202 GCF_001194135.2 Octopus bimaculoides
ACACACACACACACACTGATAGTAAAAATCTGTGGTTGGCTTAAATTGTTTTGATAAGCAAGGTCTCGGTCATGATTCTAAGTCAGTTATCTGTTATGTCATAGATAAGTTTTAATGTTCCTTTCAAGTGTTTCCGCATGTAATGTAATGTTTAATGTATGAGTGTGAAGTGTTGATTCTATCATTCACCATTGTCGGCTGC
>NW_026298601.1:0-913 GCF_001194135.2 Octopus bimaculoides
ACCTTTAATTTTCAAAATTTCTGATCTAAGCATCTTAATATGTTTTCAGTAATGGAGAATTTACAATGTAATTATTCTTTTTCATTCCAGGTGCCATTATATTAAACATTTGCGAAGAGTAACCATGCCATGCACAAAAAATTCAGCAGAACTGTCAGATTTTCAAAGAGGTTGTATTGTTGGGTAATCTGAGGCTGATCTCAGCCAGCGAAAAATTGCTGAAAATCTTCAAATTCCTCTTGCTACTGTTAATAGAATTATAGTGCAATTTAAAAGCCAAGGAAGAGAATCAACAGATTCTCTTCGCGACCGACCTGGGCCCTCGGAAAGGAAGCTTCACCGCTTGAAGAGAATTGTGGAAAATGAATCCTGTTCGAAGGCTTATGACATTGCAAAACAGCTAGAAGTTAGTCCAAGAACATGTGTTACATATCTGCATAAGCTTGGGTATTATGGATGAGCAGCTAGAAGAAAACCTCTCCTTCAACCAATTAATATCATGAAAAGAAAGAAATGTGTTAAGGAGCTGTCAGAAAAATTCAGTTCATTTTGGGATAGAGTGATTTTCTCAGATGGATCCAGATTTGCATTATTTTCAGACAGTGGATGTGTTTGGGTCTGGAGGCTTCAAAATAATTGAACAATTAAATGGAGCCGCTTGAAACAGTTGTACTGCATTTATCTCTTGATATCCTGTTGCTTATTTGGATTTTATTCACCTTACTTTGAGTTGTACGGACAATATCACACTGACTTGGTGCTTCAGCTTAAGTACCTAATTCAACTGAATCTCAATTATGTATATATATATATATATATATACTGGCAAAGACGTATATATACAGTGAAGCTTTACTATAGCATCATAAATTTATCGACTGCTATTTCCAGTAAACATTGGTGCCTTGTTGTA
>NW_026298602.1:0-256 GCF_001194135.2 Octopus bimaculoides
TATGACCATCCCCAAGTACAACAATATATATATATATATTTATATATATATATATATATAACGATATACGCATGTATGTATATGTATATATATGTATATATGTATACATAAATATATATATGAATATATATATAGAAAGAGAGAGAGAGAGAGGATTGAGAGACAGAAAATACATTGATGCGGGTTGGGTAGATATGTAGATAAAGAGAGTTAGGTAATAGACAAATATATACATAGATATATATATGTGTGTGTG
>NW_026298603.1:0-203 GCF_001194135.2 Octopus bimaculoides
TATATATATATATATACGCACACACACAAGCACACACACACTCATACACACTCATATATATATATAATATATACGCACATATATTTATATATATTATATGTGTATACATATATACATACATACACACACACACACATATGCACACACGCATACACATGCACACACACATGTACACACACACACACATGCACACACACACACAC
>NW_026298604.1:0-205 GCF_001194135.2 Octopus bimaculoides
AGAGAGAGAGAGAGAGGGAGAGAGAGATAGAGAGAGACAGAGAGAGATAGAGAGTAGATAGATGTACACACACATATACAAGCAGGAAAAAACAGTATATTTGTGTTAAGCCCTGTACTTACAAATATAAGATTGTCACAAATATAAAATGTAAAACTTAGTTTCCGCTCCACTGGTTACTAAAGAAAAAAAAAAAAAAAATTTA
>NW_026298605.1:0-1458 GCF_001194135.2 Octopus bimaculoides
GAGAGAGAGAGAGAGAGAGAGAGAGAGAGAGAGAGAGAGATGTTTATATGTATATATAGATATGAATGCATGTATATGCATACATATATATATTTGTGTGCGTGTTTGTCTTCATGTATGTTTGCCTACTTGAAGGAATTTTTGCTTGCACATTGGTTTTGTCCTTATTTTTCACGTTAGACAACTATCTTCTAATATAATTTGCATTTCCGATGTCTTTCACAGCACCATAATTGTTATATATGCCTGTCTTTTGTTCATCTGTAGTAGATATACTACATACTTATGTCACATTATATTCCTCAATTATTTCATAGAATATTATACTCACACATCTTGTTTAAATTTTTCATTTCTATTTACATTGTGTATATTCATTTTATATTTTGTCAAAATTACTCCCTATTTGTAACTGTTTATGACAAACCTATTTTGTTTAGGCATAGCCGAAACCATATAAAAAACCAATTTGCTGAAATTATATGGAAAACAATATTTACATGCATTCTGCAATGATGATCTAATTAGCCAAATGTTATGTCTTATGACATAAAAAATCCATTAAATATCATTCAAAATATACCATAAAATACTAATGTCGAATTAGGTATTGTTTATTTAAAATTAGAGTAATATAAATTGCAAAACAAAATTGTAAATGTACTCAATTTTATTTTTAAATTGTCAAATAAAAATTCATCTATTATAACCTATTAGCAATTGTTCAAACAGGCTGCTACTAATGGCATTGTATTTGTAAACTTCTCATGAAAAAGTACCTAAATATTGTACCCTTGAAACTATATGGCTGGAGTATACTAAACCTCATATTTCTTTACAAAATTTCAATAAAGCTGATTATGCATATAGAAATTGTACATCATAATTACTTTTGTTTAAGATGAATCTCCCGTTTGTCATTATCTCCATCTTTTGACCAAGAAAATACACTCCGAGTACTACTACTACTACTACTACTACTACTACTACTCGGTCCTTATATATGTCTATATGTATGTAGGTATGCATATGTGTTTGTGTGTTTATGTGTATGTGTATGTGGGTGCACGCTTGTGTGCGCGTACGAATTTACACAGATATGGATAAAACTCTTTAAGTTTATTATCAGGTTATCCTATAAGTTTTGTTCGATTTTACCTTTTTTTAAAATTGAATGAAATTTAATAGTATTTTAGATTGTCTAATGGAATCAAAAATTATTTTTATGCATTTGTGTACATTCAAACTAATTAAATATTATTTTACAGAATAATAGAATTAAAATTTCTTTGATTAAAACCCTTTCTAACATGGAAGTATCCAAAGAGCATTTAAGGCACATAATGCTTTATGAGTACAAAAAAGGAAACTCTGCAGCCGAAGCGACTCGAAGCATACACACAATTTGTGGGAAAGAATGCTTGAATGAAAGAACTTGCAGAAGATGGTTTTCAAAAT
>NW_026298606.1:0-423 GCF_001194135.2 Octopus bimaculoides
GGGAATAAAAATGATGTAAAACAATGCAATCATCTCGTCAGGGAAAAAAAGAAACAAAACACATCAATAAGCCACTTTAACCGAATGTGATTACCGCTTATATGATGAAAGAGTACGCTATCACGTTATCTTCTTAAAAAGACCGTTAATAGATTTAACGTCAAAGGTAATCTAGAGAAGGAGAAAGAGGAGAAAGAAAATTAAGAATGGAAAAATGTAGTGCGATAGATGAATGGGAATTAAGTTTAAAAGCGTGGAAATAGATATATGTAGTGGAATTGAAATGTAAAAAGATAGTTAATGGTCGAATTTTATAGATTGATAGAAATCTATACTATAAATTGCAGTGTTCTTGATTGCTTGATTGATTGACTGATTGATTGAGTGTCGGCAGATTCACTCGAGAACGGTGCAGTGGAATCG
>NW_026298607.1:0-350 GCF_001194135.2 Octopus bimaculoides
GGAAGACGAGGTGTAGGTGGCGAGAAGGGCGAACAACAACAAAAAAAAAATGTAAAAAATTGAACATATATATATACGTGTATATATATATATAATCAAAAAGAAAGGAAAACAAAATATCTCACTTGGGACGTGGACGAAAGGCGATTGATTCTTTTTATTGATTAATTTAGCGATATAATAAACGAAGTTAACCGCACTAATGGCGACATATGTGTGATCCCAGACACCAGGCAATAATATTATAATATATGAAGACATTCAATCAAATACACATAAATACAAACACACATACACATGCACACACTCATACACAGACGTATATATATATACACCTGTGTACATATGTG
>NW_026298608.1:0-633 GCF_001194135.2 Octopus bimaculoides
TATTGTATAGCTTCACTGCGTATATACTGGCAAAAATGCATGTGTGCAACGAAACATGAAAAACTTGTCTTACCTTTGGAAGAACATCCGAAAATGAACAACCCAGATTAAGGATAATGCAATACCTAGGTTTCAGACTTTTCAAATACGTTTCACAACGTAAATCTGATTAATCTTCATCAGCTGCATTCACCTAGACAACATTTCAAATGTTGCCACATCAATGCCAAGTATACTCGCCCGAACGCCAAGCCGTTAACGGAACTGAGAACAGTGAAGAAGTCAACAATGAAAAATATTTCAATACAAATGTATTAATACAAATGTATCAATTTCCAGCAAAAAATAGCCCTATAAGGGTATATATATATAAATTCATAAGGATGGTACGACGTCTTGGCGTTCGGGCGAGTATACTTGGCATTGAAGTGGCAACATTTGAAATGTTGTCTTGGTGAATGCAGCTGATGAAGACTAATCAGATTTACGTTGTGAAACGTATTTGAAAAGTCTGAAACCTAGGTATTGCATTATCCTTAATCTGGGTTGTTCATTTTCGGATGTTCTTTCTAAGGTAAGACACGTTTTTCATGTTTTGTTGCACACACACATTTTTGCCAGTATATACGCAGT
>NW_026298609.1:0-418 GCF_001194135.2 Octopus bimaculoides
ACCATGTGGTTGGTGAGCAAGCTACTTACCACACAGCCACTCCTGCGCCAGTTGTTTACGTTCTGAGTTCAAATTCCGCCGAGTTCGACTCTACTTTCCATCCTTTCGCGTTCTATGAAATAAAGAACTTGTGAAGTACTAGGGATCGCTGTAATCGACATACCTCTCCTCTAAAATTGCTGGCCTCGTGCCAAAAGTTGAAACCAAGGAGGTGAAGTGGCAGAATCGTTAGCATAGGCGCAGGAGTGGCTGTGTGGTAAGTAGCTTGCTTACCAGCGACATGGTTCCGGTTTCAGTCCCACTGCGTGGCACCTTGGGCAAGTGTCTTCTACTATAGCCTCGGGCCGACCAAAGCATTGTGAGTGGATTTGGTAGACGGAAACTGAAAGAAGCCCGTCGTATATATATATATATATAT
>NW_026298609.1:1287-1978 GCF_001194135.2 Octopus bimaculoides
TCAATTAAAAGATTTCGATTAAAAAACATATATAAAATCAAATTGCCCATAAAAAGTATTTGCTGTCCACGGACCCCCTGTCTTGTCCTTGTGGACCCCCTGTGGTCCGCGGACCACAGTTTGAAAACCCCTGATGTAATCGACTACCTCCCTCTCACCAAATTTCAGGTCCTGTGATTTAGTAGAAAGGATTATTATTATTATTGGCTTAACTACATATTCCTGCCCCCGTCCTCGAGTTTGGATGATCATAACTTTCA
Source organism: Octopus bimaculoides (assembly GCF_001194135.2). Taxonomy (NCBI): domain Eukaryota; kingdom Metazoa; phylum Mollusca; class Cephalopoda; order Octopoda; family Octopodidae; genus Octopus; species Octopus bimaculoides. The sequence goes on from NW_026298609.1 coordinate 1,548, forward strand.
GAAAAATGGATATTTTTTAATGTAATTTTCTACGAATATGTGTTATATCATGTAGATTCCGAATATACAAAACTTTTGGAGGAAAGTGTTTTAGGAGGGGGTGGAGTGGAGAATTTCGGAAAATTCACCGGCATCCACTTCAATTCGTTTTAACTTTCAAGAAAATAGATATTTCTTAATGAAATTTTCTACAATTATACCTCGGAGTATGTAGATTTCGAGAACATAGGAATTTTGGGGGATACTTTTGAGGACTGTTCCTCACTCGGGGGTGTTTCGGAACAAGTCGTCCATATTTGTTTCATTTTCTCCTTTTAGTGCGTTTGTGCGTCCGTAGATTTCTACTAAAACAGCAGGCAATGAAGCTGTCACCAGAAAACTGCCATTATGCAATATGCCATTATTATTATTATTATTATTATTATTATTAT
>NW_026298610.1:0-1314 GCF_001194135.2 Octopus bimaculoides
TATCCAATTCTAAACGTTGCTTGCTTCTTGCTTCATTTACTTGCCTCAAGGGGCTGGGGTCATCCCAGGTTAGTGCTCCCAGAGATATCATCATGCTGAGAACCGACCTGGTTCACCTGTGCTCTCCATCACTTGTGTTCTTATGCCAGCCACTTTGTATACTCTAAGATGACGTCCAGCCCCTGGCGATCTTCCTTGGTCACGTCCAGCCATCTAGTGCATGGCCTGCCACGAGGCCTCTTCCAGCCAACAGAGTATCTAACATATTATGCATCGTATCCTCGTTTAGGTTTAGCCACTTATGTGCGATTTGAGGGAGAAGTGAGTTGTAATTTATGATGGTCAGATACAGAACCGAAGCAGTCATGCTCTTACCGCTGGGTATCTGTACTTGAGAGTGTAAAAAGTAGGAATATATCACAAATCACAAGGCAATCAATAATGAGAGAATTAGTCTAAATATTGATAAAGTCTCTTGAGTATCTTTTGGCAAAGGTGTTGTGGTTGGTGGTGTTAAAATGAGCGACGGATTAATGCTACCACCCAAGATTTTGGCGTGAACCTATAGAATCAATAATTACTGAAGTACAGTTGAAGAATGTACCAGAAAAGTTGAAATAACTATGGTGTTGGTGCTGAATATATATGTAAGCATGGATGATAGCATGTATGTAAGTATGTATGAATGAATGCATGATGTATGTATGTGCGTATATATGCGTGTATATATGTATTTATGCTTGTATGTATGTATGTGTGTATGTATGTGTGTACGTACGCACGTATTTATGTATGTACATACATACGTATGCATGTATATATGTATAAGTGCGTATATGTGTGTATGTCTGTGTGTATGTATGGATGGATGTATGTGTATATGTATGGATGTATGTATGTATGTGTGTATGTATGTATGTACGTAGGTACGTGTGTACGTACGGATGTATGTATGAGTGTGTGTATGCGCATGTATGTGTGTATGTACGCTCAGATGCATGTCGGATTTGCTCTGCGCAACTGTACTAACAATAGGCTTTTAAAAGAAAAGTCATTGAACGTTTCGAAGAAGCACATGATGGAGTATAAATAGATAATTAAGGAATCTGCTGTGAGTACTTGAGTAGTCTTACATTGCGACTCAATGGAGTGGTGCCTCCATGACTCGGAACGTTTGATAGCTTGGCAGACAATTTATTCCGCACACGAACATCAACGCATACGCACACACGCGCAAACACATACGTATACAGAGAAAGAGAGCAAATAGATTTATATTCAAAGATGCATACAAGCATATGTGTGTGTGTGTGC
>NW_026298611.1:0-237 GCF_001194135.2 Octopus bimaculoides
CGCGTGCATTTTGGTATATGCAAAAATTTTGCTTTGTGTAAAAATTATAAAATGCTAAAAGTAATTGCGTGCTTATATGTGGATGTGAACGTGTGGGGTTTTGTACGCCTGTGTGTGAGTGTATCTGTAACAAAAAATATCTGTGAATCTGCGTCTCTGCCTGTTTGTGTATAAAAATATATACTCACTATTAGACGTGTATTATATGTACTTGTTTGTGTGTGTGTGTGCGCGTAT
>NW_026298612.1:0-519 GCF_001194135.2 Octopus bimaculoides
GGTACTGTATCAGGGCATTTATTATTATTATTATTATTATTATTATTATTTCAGACGCCATGTATTAAAGTTCATGATGACCAGCCCTTTAGGCCACAGCATCCACCTGTCTTCCGATAGCCCTTTCATATTTGGAGATGAAGAGACCATTATGAGTCAATGCAGCAAAGTAAGTCCCCTCTGGAAAATATTGCCACCATTTCATTCCATTCCATTCCAGCTTAATGGTTTCCCTTCATGGCAGAATTAATAGTCAAGACTATTTAAGCATTTTATTAGGTCAAATTCATCCTATGGTTGCGGAACTGTTTCTGGAGGGAAATGCAATCTTTCAGGATGATAATGCACCAATTCACACAGCTAAAGTTGTTACTGAATGGCATGAGGAACATTCCAGTGAAGTTGAACATTTTATCTGGCCCTCACAGTTCCCAGATCTCAATATTATTAAACATTTATGGTGCATTTCAGAAAAACAAATAAGGAGTCAATATCCTCCACCATCATCACTACAAGAAC
>NW_026298613.1:0-282 GCF_001194135.2 Octopus bimaculoides
ATATATATATATACATATATATACATATATATATATGCATACATATATATGTATATATGTATGTATGTATGAATGTGTATATATCTATATATATATCTTCAATTTTTAAAAATTATAGTGGTTGAGGCCACCAGAACTACCACCACCGCCACCACCATCAACGCAACCACCACCAGCACCACCGCCGCCGTTAATGGTGATACCATCAACTCTATTAACGTATCACCACAACAAAAGTAATAATAATAATAATAATAATAATAATAATAATAACAATAATAA
>NW_026298614.1:0-323 GCF_001194135.2 Octopus bimaculoides
TATCATACCCCTAGACCAACGTCATTTCAATTCTGCCAAAATGTCGTTGACAAACGTTTATCTCGCCACACTCAGAAACCTTTGTAAGTTCTCTCCCTTCGTTATATTATAGATATACATAACAATATCGAGACTGTTCATGTTGTTGCTGTTGTTGTCGAGATTCTTCTTGTTGTTACCGTTGTTGTTGCTGTTATGTCGTTAATATTGTTCTTGTCGATGTTGTTATCAGAGTTGTTGTTGCTGTGGTTATTATTGTTATTATTGTTGTTGTTGTGGTTATTATTGTTCTTGTCATTATTGTTGTTGTAGATATTGTTGTT
>NW_026298615.1:0-292 GCF_001194135.2 Octopus bimaculoides
GAGAGAGAGAGAGAGAGAGAGAGAGAGAGAGAGAGAGAGAGTGAGAGTGCTTCGTAATCGAGTTATTTACCGAAGTTGATTTCATAGTTTCTCTCTCCAATCTTCAGTCGTGTAGCTGTAAAAAAAGGCATTAAAATAAAATGAAATAGAATTCACATTTTACGACCGATGCTTTCCTTGTTGACGATGTTTGCCGATTATTAACGATTATTTGTTTATCTTTCATTTTCACCAAGATGCGAATAGTTTCACATTTTATTCCATACACACACACACACACACATATATATAT
>NW_026298616.1:0-262 GCF_001194135.2 Octopus bimaculoides
TGTATGTATGTATGTATGTATGTATGTATGTATGTATGTATACATGCATTGATTTACACACACATACACACACACACTCACACATACTTGCATACAATCAAAATACATATATTTAAGCATGCACACATACAAATATTCATGCATACACAGATACTAACAAACTTAACATTAATGTATCCACACATACAAACATGCACACACACACACATGCATGTAAATATACATAAAACACACAAATACACATATACAGTCACAAAGAACA
>NW_026298617.1:0-259 GCF_001194135.2 Octopus bimaculoides
AAAATGTACTCCTCAGCTGCATAAAGGAATTTCATTTTAGAAAGTCATTTAGAAGATCTTTGTAAAAAACAAGAGTAAGAGAAGAAAACACATCTCGACTATGCTGCTGTTTCACAGACAAGTACCACATTTTAAGTACCACATTTAATCTTTTGATTAAATCTATATTATTATATATATATGTATATATTTATTCATGTACGTGTATATGTAGGTATACATATACATCTATACATATGTATGTATGCGTGTATGTCTA
>NW_026298618.1:0-524 GCF_001194135.2 Octopus bimaculoides
GACAGACAGACGGACAGACAGACAGACGGACAGACAGACAGACGGACAGATATATAGATAGATAGATTGATTTATAGATATACGTAAACTTTAGAAGCATGTTGATACACATGTACACATGGATATACGCATATACACATGAATTTATACATGGATGCACACATGCATACGCACATACACATACACATACACATGCACATATATACACATACGTATACTTAAATACACACGTACATACACGTATACATACATATATACATAAATAGTTGCATAATTACAATGCATTTCCATCTCGAGTATGTACACTCGTGTATCAACTACTGAACACTAGTCCAGGAATATGCGAAAAGTAAGACGTTTAATGCGATACAAAAGGACACGTTTACAATAGATATCATATAACGGATATGGAGCAGAATATATTTCCTGCCAAATGGACATATACGTATCAGTATGTATGTATGAAAACATAGACACACACATACATACGCACATTCTCAAGAACAGAAATACACACACATAGC
>NW_026298619.1:0-258 GCF_001194135.2 Octopus bimaculoides
TGAAGTTGTGTTTGGAATGCAAAGTCTTTGCCAAGATATTTGTCGAAAGGTATACAGGTAATGTAAAACATGAGACTAGAGATATTTTGCTTGAAGGGATCCATTATGACCCAATCATCCCATAGACTTGTATGCATGTGTGTGTGTATGTATGTATGTATGCATGCATGTGTGTGTGGTTGTGTGTATTTGTATGTATATGTGTGTGGCTGTATGTTTGTGCGTGTGTATGTATGTATTTATATGTGTGGTTGTGTA
>NW_026298620.1:0-824 GCF_001194135.2 Octopus bimaculoides
TATATATATATATATATATATATATATATACATACATACTCATACAGGCATACATTCACACTCACCGCATATATGAATATACATATATGTACATATGTACACACACACATATATATACATACATCCTCCTATAAACGCCTACAACCGCAGATATACAAGCATATACATATACGTATAAAAGAAGGAGATGTGTGCATGAAAATCGCATTTATGTACCGGACACAGTCCCATACTCATGTGAATACATACACGCGTTCACATGTATACAAATGCCAACATATACACATTTAATATCGTATATATAATAAGAAAAAAGGAGAGTTTGAAGACAGAAAAAACAATTTATTTATATAACAGTCAATTTCATATCGCCTACGTGCGTTTCAATTTATTTCTTACCTTCATTTATATTTTGCAATTAGACTGGATTTTGCATTTCAAAAGGAAAAAAGTCTCTCTCGGGCAAAAATTGACAACAATTTGCCAAAAGTTCATGAATTTATGTGAGTTTTTGTCCTGAAGAGATAAATGCATAATGCAATCATAATTTCAAAATAAGAATGAAGGTAAGAAATTGAAACGTATGTAGGTGATATGAAATTGATTATTATCTAAATAAATTGATTTTTCTCTGTTCAAACTCTCCTTTTACCTTATTTTATATTATTAAAATTCTGTTCAATTATACCGAATGGATGAAAACATCTATAACGACTTCATAAGTGTTAACACTAATACTAACATAAATTAATGAATTCCAAGTATCGATATGGAACCTAAATCGATGTACGCTTGAATAAAATATATTTATATACATATATATA
>NW_026298621.1:0-206 GCF_001194135.2 Octopus bimaculoides
ACACACACACACATACACACTAACACACACTCACTCACACACACACATATGTATGTGTGTATAGCATACATGCATTTATATAGAAACACGCTGCACACATGCTTTGCATACATATATGTACATATATAACTTTATTTGTGCTTGTGTGTGTATGTGTGAGTGTGTGTGTATGTATGTATGTATCTATCTATCTATCTATCTATGTG
>NW_026298622.1:0-664 GCF_001194135.2 Octopus bimaculoides
CTTTATATTTACCTACTTTTCTACGTATTTCGCCAAAAGAAATTTCTAAAAAAAGTGAAAAATGAAGAAATTGGGGTGGGAGAATTTAAATTTTGAAATGCCAATTTTTTTGCAGGTTCGGAATCTCCGCAGTCGAAAAAGTGCGTTTCTGCCAATATGAATATCTAACAAGATTTGTGGAGTATGATATAAGATAGTTGTGACTGCCAGTTTATTTTTTAGTTACATACTGTTTGTTTCGTCGCCTATACTTTGGTGGAATAACTACTATATTGAATCGAACAGTACTGTGTGCAAGTTCCTCTTGTTTGAATACTATTCTGGTTTATACTTGTATTTTCCTTTGAGTTTACGAACCTTTTTTTTCTGCTTAATTAGCTTTACTTTTCCTAATTTTGACAAAGGAAAAACCGGTTGAAAAGGGGTTCGGTCAAACTCCAGTGTTTAACCCGAGCAAAAAAAAAAATAGTGCAACAGATGTAAAACAACATGTAGTAAACGAATAAAAGAAAATATGCGCGCTGGCGAGGGAAAGAACTCGGAAGATTCACTTGCCCAAGGTGCCATGCAGTGGGACTGAACCCAGAACTGTGTGAAGAATATCCATATGGGAAGAATATCCATTTTCTTTAGGGAAAAAATCGGATCATGTGAATTGTCCTGG
>NW_026298623.1:0-4673 GCF_001194135.2 Octopus bimaculoides
TATATATATATAAATATATATATATATATATATAATTATAAATATATATATTTATATTTATATATATATTTATATATACACGAGTAATTATTTTGTATGGCTTTAAAATGACGCGGACAAAGTTAATTGAGGAATAGATCAAATCAAGACTCACAGTATACGGATACAGATCATGTGTCGGTAGCCAGCTGGAAAATATGTTTTCCTGGGGCTAAAAACTACTAGCGTCATCCTACGTAGAACTGCCAGGTTGCGTGGGCAAATAGACTTTACGGATCCCCGATTCATTTAGTGGCAAAATACAGTGAAGGGAAATTACTCTAATATCACAAACGGCTGAATATTACAGTGATCTCCCTTTAATATATAATCGACCGTTTCGTTTCGCTTTGTTCTCCTTTCGTCTCGCTTTCTTCAAAAATACTATCAAGGGAAATTACTCTAATATCGCAAACGGCTGTCTATTAGAGTGATCTCCCTTAATATATAATCGACCGTTTCGTCTTGCTTTGTTCTCGTTTTGTCCTTTCCTAAATAATGTGCCGCAACTTTGTAAAGATTTTATTGCGATTGTATAGATGGTTCTTGGTAGCAATTGTAGTAGTAGTAGTAGTAGTATTAGGGCTGCTGGTGAATAAAGTTGGTAGAACACACCATTAAATGCATTGCTGTTTCGCATTTAGTTTCGTTTGTTTACTTTAATGAGTTCAAATTACGCAAGGATTTTTTTTTTCTTCGTCCATCCAAGTTTGCTACAATATTAAAGTACTATGAAGTACTGACGTAGATTAAATTGGCGATATCTCACTTTCAGAATGATATTTGGGAATAGTTTGGCAATTTGCGGTACACTTCCACTACAAAGGAAAAAAAAACGCGGTTTCAACTTTGAGCTAATAGTAATCATTTCGTTGTTTGTAGATGTGTGTGTGTGTGTGTGTGTGTCACTGAGCAATACATTACTGGTTATGGCATAATCCTGGTCAGGCTATTACCCCCAGTTTCACATTGACTTTGCCAATACTGACGATTCTAACGTATGTATGTATGTATGTATGTATGTATGCATGGGCGCATGTGTGTATGTATGTATGTATATTAATTTTCCTTGAATATATATATATATTTTTTTATTTTTACTCTTTTATTGGGTACAACCAACTGTCTGCATTAATGTTGAAAGCATCATAATGGGTCTTTATTATTATTATTATTATTTTTCTTCTTTGTGTTATGTCTTGTATTACTGAGTCGACATTCCCCTCTGGGAGCTGATGCTGTCATTGACCTTTCCAAGAGAACGCTACCATTGAAATATTGCATCCTTCCGAAAACTTGCTACTTGAGAAAATCAACGGAATCTGTGAGAAAGCATTAATGACAACAACGAAGACACCATTAACTGTTCTTATTCACCTTCTGACGTTTCTTTCATCTTGTTGCACTTGCAGGCTGGAGCGTCTGGATGTGAAGAACCTGGATCGCCAGATTTACGCCTCACTCCCCTCATTGCAGAGAACGGCAATGCAGATATAGAAATTCCACACATGACACCGAAGCAAAAGTAATTTTTTTTTTTTTTTTTTTCCACAAATATTTCAGAATATGTATCCAAGAAATTTCTTGCTAGTTGTTCCTAAGTTTCAGCTCTAATTTAGCAGACATGTGGCCAAAGTCTCTCCAGCAATGAACACCTGTTTTCTCAAATATTCTTTCAGACCTGCTTTGGTGGGGTGAAGTCTGAGGGAGTTTTGCTGCTATTTCTGACAGTGTAGTCTTTCTTATCCAGTTAATTTTAGAGACCATTTAGTGTATCCAAGCACAGGTTTGGTTTAAATTATTTTATACCATTCTCCTGCAGTTAATGCAATAACTATCAGCAATATGATTCCACTGAACCAACTGACCAAAACCATTTCCAAGACAGAAGCAATCAAGCTTGTTAGTGGCATCCTTTTTTAATATTCCTGGCATTAAATATATTAACCAGAAATAAATATGTGTTGATTAGTATAAAACAATATTAGTAGGTATATGATAAATATTTGTCATTTTTACTGACAAATACTTAAGGCAACTGCAGATAGGTTTTAGTCTTATTCTGACCTCAACATTAAAGCCAGCACAACTTTCACAATATACGAAGACCACTAACAACTTGACATTGGTACATGTATTGCAAAGGTGACGAGCTGGCAGAACCGTTAGCATGCCAGGCAAATGCTTAGCGGCTTTACGTCCTGAGTTCAAATTCTGCCAAGGATGACTTAGCCTTTCATCGATAAAATAAGTACCAATAAAGCACTGGGGTCAATGTAATCCACTTGCCCCTCCCCTGAGATTGCTGACCTTGTGCTAAAATTTGAAACCAATATTTTTATTGCAAAGAGCATGGAAAAGGATAAGTGAGCAATGAGAAAATAGCAATATTAATTAATGAGTGCTGTTTCCTGAAAATACAAAAAAATTTTTCTCAGGAGAATTTAAAAGGAAAATTCTTTTTTTATTTCTTTTTTAAAATGAAATATCTGTAAAATAATGTCATTCGTATGTAATTCAAAGAAATACTTTTTCAAATGCATCGAAATTGTTTCTCATTGAAATATTTGTTTTTGGTTGCTTGTGAAAGCAACAACATAAATGAGTGAGATTGAACAGTTAATTGTGGCCTAATCCAGTGTTTATCGGTGGTGGGAGGGGGCAAGCCTCCTTCACATGGTGGTAGTGAGGTGAGGGTGGCGATCTGTGGAAATTGAAAAAAGGCAGATAAAATCTTATGATTAGTGAGATGTACTTCATTGGCTTAAAGCTGTTTCTGCTATAAGATGTGATGCACTCATAAGTGAGCGATTGTGTATCACATGTCTAATGAAATTAAAATGGCTTTAAATATATAAACTTGTCCAACAACCCCATGGCAAACAAAGGAGAGTGATACAAAGGCAAGCTCTAATTTTGTCTTATCTTAAATAAAGAATGGGGGCAGGTGGGAAAGGACATTCACTGAAATTTGGGTAAAGACCATTTGTTAGTTTGACAACCCCTAAATGCCCAATCCCCAAATTATTGAACTATGTAACAAGTTAAATCCCTTTACAAAATTGCTTTTGACTTCTTCAGAGTCTGAGAATCAAATGAATCAACTCCGCACTTTCCTCCATATACTTCTGGCTGGGTTTATTCCTAGTGGAGGTGCGTGGCTTAGTGGTTAGGATGTTGGAATCATAATCATAAGATTGTGGTTTCAATTCCTGGACCAGGCAACATGTTGTGTTCTTGAGCAAAATACTTCATTTCATGTTACCCAGTCCACTCGGCTGGTAAAAAGGACTAATCTCCGGCAATGGACTGGCGTCCCATCCCAGGATGAATATTTACACCAGACAAACCAGGAAACTTGTCCAAGGCACCATACGGAGTAACGTGGACCAACCATTTTCCCAAAATTAGGAATCTGTAAGAATACAAAATACATTTTATACATTTTCGTTTTCAATATAGCCACATTCTTAGATTATTTAATTATTATTTTCATTTTCCAGCAGTTACAGTTTTTATTATTCTTTGTGTTTTTAGCTTAATTTTTTATATTATAAATTTATTTTAATTTTCATTAAAACATTTTAATTTTCATTTTATGTATTTTTTTTATTTTCAGTTTAAATGAAGACGAACTTTGAAAATTAAATTAAAAAGAACTAATTGAGTATTTTAATTTTTTTCCCTTGGAACTGTTTCTAACACTCCATAGCAAAATTTTTTTTAAAAATGAAATATATCTGCTAATATTTGCTGGATAATATCATTGCATCGATCTATGCTATCGATTGGATAGCAAAAGAAACAAATTTGAAACAAAAAGACATCACGAAGAAATAATTTTCTGGTTTTATTTTTTCTTAACTTTTTTCTTTTCAAATTGGAGAATTAACCTAAAAATAAGAAAAGCAAATGAATACAAATGTCTTCACACAAGGAATACCTTAACAAAGAACTCATAAAAGAAAGATAATATTTTAATGTTTCAAGACAAGGATGATCAAACGTTGAAGATACATTCAGTGGAGTTTAATCGGCACTTTATACCGTCAGTTCTTATCATGACACCAGTTGCAGTCAAGTAAAAGATATATTCAAAACATGAACATACATATATATGTACCTATATATATATTCTTTTCTACGATAAGAATATAACGTAAATAAAATTGCCAGTTGAACTCCTTAATTTTCCTCTTCTACACTCTCTTCTCCTCCTCAAGTAAGAATTTCCAAGGACTCAACCTTTGGTAACTTGTCGAAATAGCAGAGGTAGCAAAATCATCTCATGATGAAAGTCACCATACAAAATATACATATAAATGCACATACTCATCCAAACATACAAACATTATACACATTATATATATATATATATATATATGTATGTATATATATATATATATGTATGTATATATATATATATATATATATGTATGTATGTATATATATATATATATATATACACACATATACCTGGGATTGAGTTGGAGTAAGATATAAAGGAAATATAAAATATATGAAACAAAAGAGAAAAAGAAGAGGAGGAAGATGAGGAGAAGGAAACGAAAACCTATACAATTCCTTGCTCGTTCATCTTTGGTCTGTTTCAAATAATTTCAACCTGCTGTATA
>NW_026298623.1:4683-6344 GCF_001194135.2 Octopus bimaculoides
TATGAAACAAAAGAGAAAAAGAAGAGGAGGAAGATGAGGAGAAGGAAACGAAAACCTATACAATTCCTTGCTCGTTCATCTTTGGTCTGTTTCAAATAATTTCAACCTGCTGTATACTGAATTATTCAAAAATTATTTACCAAATAAAAAAAAAGCAAAAAATGCTATTTGTCAGTCAGGTTTTATTATTATTATTATTATTTTCTTTTTTTTTTTTTTTTTGACAAATTACAAAACTTTAAAATGCAAAAAAATATATATATAAATAAATAAATTTAAAGAAATTTGCTGTGATAAGTTTGGAAAACTTAACAGAATGAGAAGAATTAATTACTGAACAATTAATTACTGAACAATTAAAACATAAATAAATGAACAAACGAAAATATGAAACATATAAACAGTTGAATTACTACGACAGAAACAGAGAAAAAACATCAAAAAAAGATTATAAAAAAGATAAACAAAACTGGTTAAAATTAAAATCCATTTGTTGTTGGAAAAAAAATTAATTTTAATCAAAATATTATGAAGTAATTACTAAAACAGAATCAAATTATTACAATGATATATAAAGAAAATTATAGAACTCAACTGAATGAAACAAAGACAAAATATGGAAAGAAATATTAACTAAAAAACAAAAAGAATCAATTATTCGGCATCTGGTCTAAGGAAGAGGCTGGAATTATTAGCAAAGCAATCACAGTTACTCATGTCATTCATTACATTGCATGTGTATAATGTGTATATGTACATATATATGTATATATATATATATATACATACACACATTCATATATACATATGTACACACACATATACATATATATATATAAATGTGTGTGTGTGTGTGTGTATATATATATATATGTATATATATATATAGAAATATATACACATATACATGTATATATGTACAATGCACATACATATGTGTATATATATATATATATATATACATATACATATATACGTATATACATTTATATATATATGTATATATATATATATATATATATATATATATATATATATATATATATATATATATATATATATATATATATATATACATATATACATACATGTGTATATATATGTATATATGTATACATACATCTATACATGTACATATATATGTGTTTTTGTGTGAATAAACTGATAAGTAGATACATATGTATATATGTATGTACACACATACACACACATGTATCATATGTGCGTATTTATATATATACATATAATATATATATACATATAATATATATATATATACACACACACACATATATGCATACACATATATATTAATACATGCATATATATATATATGAAAATACACACATATATGTGTATATATGTATATATATATAAACACAAATACATATATAAATATATATTTCTGTAAAAAAGATGAAGAAGCTGAAGAAGAAGAAGCAAACAATTAAGAAACGAACGAAAGAAACGTCAGAAGGAAAGACTGGAACATGAAATGAAAATATCTCTGCTGCGACACTAAAAGACCAATTCTTCATTGAAATAGTTATTTTTGGACAAAAAAAAAAAGAACAGACAGGATTACAGCACCATTTTCATTAGTTAGTATTGTGTAAGGTGTCATAATAGATGTATATTCCTCCCAGCCCTGCGCCCACCCA
>NW_026298623.1:6709-7181 GCF_001194135.2 Octopus bimaculoides
TATATATATATAGATAGATAGATAGATAGATAGATATATATGTGTGTGTATGTATATGTATATATAGTCACATATAAGTGAGTATATGTAAGTATATGCATATGTAAATGTTTACACCATTTATACATACACATACAGTCTCAAGCACATTATGTGTACAAATGCACATGCTCAGAAATGCATGTACACACAGACACACACACACACACATTTATACATACAGACATACATACATTAATACATGTATGCATACTACCTTACAAACATATGTAAACACATATATACTGATTCAAACATTAATGAAAGACTATTTGTACGTATATGTGTGTGTGTGTGTGTGTGTGTGTTATATATATACTTGTATATATATATGTATATATGTGTGTGTATATATATATATGTATATATGTGTGTGTGTATATATATATATATATATATATATACCATTTATTTATATATGTATGTATATATA
>NW_026298623.1:7866-9736 GCF_001194135.2 Octopus bimaculoides
GTGTGTGTGTGTGTGTGTGTGTGTGTGTGTGTGCATGTGTGTGAGTGTGTATGTATGCATGCACTTCCCACCAATGGTAATGACAAGAAAACCATTTTTCAGCAGCTACATCAACAACAACGAAATAATTTTGTTAGAATTTATTCTTAAATTCATTTGTGTGTAAGTGTGCGTGTGTGAGTGTGTGCATGTGAATTCTTCTGTGTACGTGCATGTGAGTACACACATGCACACATTTTCACATTCACATACATGTACAGATAGACATAGACATTTGTATGTATTCATAGTCAGCTTCTTTTCTTTTCCCAAATTGTTCTGACTCGTTAGAAAACTTAATCATTGTCCCATGGTAACTACGTAAGCCTTAAAGTTAGTCATACTTCAGTTTCCATAGCAACCAACTAAACTCTAAATTCTAAATTCTTCAGTTATGTTGCGTCTTACTCAGCTTCCCTCTGTTTCCATTAAGTTCCCTTTGCTTCTCTCTAGATCATATTTTAATCACTGCCTGTTTACAGCTTTCAACTGCCTTTTTCTCATTTCATAACAATGTCCGCAGTTCACAGTTAATTTCATTATCAATTTCCATACTTTATTTCATAATCAATCACCAGGTTATACTGCTTCTTCTCTGCCTTTCTCATTTTTTTATACAGCTTTCACTCAATCAATCATTTTACCAACCCTTAAGTTCATACATAGGTTTATACTCAGTATCCATAGCAACCACTCAAGTATATTGTCTCAATGCCTTTGTCAGCTTTTTACTGCCTCTATTCATACCAATGTCTTATCAACTTAGAGTCATACGTTTCTGCCTCCATAGCAGTCCTCGGCTTTTGTCAGCTTTCTACTGCCTTTATATAATCTTTTTACTCTTGTACTCAGACCACATCATCCAACTCTATTTCATTCTCATACTGATGCTCAATCGCTGCAGTAATCCTTCAGCTCATACTCAGATGATACACCAACTTTCTTGATTAAACTCCAGCTTAAACTCTTCCCCAGGATGAGAGAAACCTTGTTAATATCAGAGGCAAAACCGGCAGCGAGCTGGCAGAACCATTAGCACGGTGGATAGAATGCTCAGTGGGTCTTCTCAGGCTTTACATTCTGAGTTCAAATTCTGCTGAGGATGACTCTGCCTTTCATCCTTTCAAGGTCAATAAAATCAAGTACCAGTCGATGTAAATCTACTAGCCCCACCCCACAAATTCTCAGGCCTTGTGCCTAGAGTAGAATAAATATCACAGGCAAAACTTGCAAGTAAGAAATTCTAAGATGAATCTTTGCTGAGAAAATAACGAATCTTCAATTTTATTAACTTTCTACAAAAATTGCTGTTTTGCTCAAAACGATTAAACATTTTTCTGTGATTTTTAGAAACGGGCCATTTTGAATTTCAATGCAGGTTAAATTTCTCCCACAAAAAAAATAAAAAAAGGTTTTGTGCCCCACTTCTGTGATGTAGCAGGATCCCAGGTTCCATTTTAGTTCCTGCACAGATGCTATACCAATCCTAATATTAATATTTTCTCAATAGTTTAGTTTTTCATGCTGATCCTTAATCAATTTCCATAGCAACCACCTTTGTTATGCTGTCAAGTCATTCAATATTTATATTTGTTATTTTTTTGTGCTTGATATTGTTGATTTTTATTTCATCCATACATACATACATACATACAATACACATGACGTGTGTGTGTATATGATGTGTGTGTGTGCGTGTGTGCATACATACATATATATATATATATATATATATATATATACAAGTAAACATATATATACATGCATATACACACAACACACACTTATATATATATACAAACTCATTCATACAAATACATACCTATATATA
>NW_026298623.1:10354-12539 GCF_001194135.2 Octopus bimaculoides
ATATATATATATATATATATATATATATATATATATATACATCCCTTCTTTTATTGCTTCTCACAAGGAAGAAAGAGTACTCAATACATGTTCTAGAATAAATTTACTTATTTGGGGGTGACACAGGAAATGAACGATGCCTTCCAATGATAAATAAAAATAAAGATAAAAAAGACCACATCTCAAAATGTTAGAATTCTCTTCTTCTCTTTGTATACTTGTAATCATTGTAAATAGTTTGAAATCCTTCAAGATGACCATTTTTTCAAGGAATCTTTATGTCGTCACATGACCTTCTATAAACAACAGCCATATCTTCTACAATCCACACTCTACTACCTTAAAGAGTATGTTGAATAATGTAACAAATACTAGAATCCCCGTACATAAAACAGGATGGTCATGGCAAATGTTGTTGATAATAGATGTAACTAATGAAGGCCAACCTAAGATTCAACAATTGGTTAAAAAATGAGCACTGTATGCTTGACCCCTAAAGACCATAATATATACATAACTAAACTTCAAATTCCATATTGTCAGGGGTCAAATTGCATCATCAGTAGGGGTTGATTCCATCTATGTTTCTTTAAAATCCACTCTTAATCTCACTCAGCTATGGAACCGGAATCAATGAAAGAACTTCAATGTGGTTGCTGAATCCACTGAAACAATAACAACCCAATCGCCTATAAAATCATAATCTTGCATATTTGATAATAAAAAAATGGTCTTTATTGAAATATGGATAATGCTGTTCGAAATGAGGTGTACTCGGTTTTTGAAAAAATAATGTAAGGATGGTCATCGTTGGAATACTTTTGGTCATAAGTCTGCTCAATCAGTGTTGATGTGGCACTAAACAACAACCAATATGTCTATTTTTTTCTGAAATTGTAACATTTATTTCTTGAGAAAATTGAAGTAAAATAAAGATAGAGAGAAGAAAGCTTATTGTAATTTTTGTTGAAATATTTCATGGATGTTTCTATGTCTTTCTTGAGGGCTGTTAATGTGATGTTTGTGGCATCTTTTCACAGTGAAATTGTCTAACATTTGAGATGTTACCGCAATTGGTCAGAGTATCAATGTATGCATGTGTGTGTGCGGGTGCATACCTGCATACACACATGCATATATGCATACATACATACACAGGAATAAACAGCACTACATAAGCACACCAACAAATATGCATGCATTCATACATGCACACATACATGCATATATATATGTATATATACACACACACAAGCACATGCATTCTCATATACATAGACATATATACATATATATATATAAATAGACATATATATATATATAAATACATATATATAAATACATATATATATATATACATGCATATATATATATATACATACACCTATATATATACGTATATATGTATATATATATATATATATATATATATATATATATATATGTATGTGTATATATATATATGTATGTATACATACACACACACACACATATATATATACATATATAGATATTTACATACTTAAATACATACATTCATACATACATATATACATATATATATATGTATATATATATCATGTACAACACGTGATCTGGAATTAAGTAGCTATTGCTGCATATTATAAAATGGAACATACTTCTGTCTTTGTGATTCATGTTATAGTATTATTTGAGAATATGCGGGTGATATCGAAATGTATTTGCTTATGTTATACAGTTTATTCTCTCAGTGATTTCCTTATTGGTGGCTTATATAATATACTGTATGTGCTCTGTGTGATATCGTTTTTACAAACTTGTGTTATATTTTACAGAATAATTGATTATATGGAAATAGTTATTTATCTTACATCTTGTAGAATCGAGACTAAGCTAGCACTGATTTTTATTTTGTGTGTTTTTGTGTTTGTGTGTGCATGTACATGTATGTGTACATTTGTGATTGTGCTTGTCCTGATAAGCACGTGTTAATTGTACACAAACATTACCCTCATAGAAATGGCTGTCATTTGTTTGCAGTGTTTGGCAAAGACTTTTGTATGTGTGTATATCATCATCATTATCATCATCATCGCTTAACGTCTGCCTTCCATGCTGGCATGGGTAGGAGAATAAATATATATATATATATATATATATATATACATATATATATACATATATATATATGTATGTATATATA
>NW_026298623.1:12928-14255 GCF_001194135.2 Octopus bimaculoides
TCCCTCAACTGTTAGGGTGTGGCACTTTTTCACGCAGCTATCCTCCTCCATTCTCACCACATGTCCATACCAGCGCAATCGTCTCTCTTGCACGCCACAACTGATGCTTCTAATGTTCAGCTTTTCTCTCAAGATACTTACACTCTGACGGGTATTCACATTGACATTACACATCCAACGGAGCATACTGGCTTCATTCCTTGCGAGCTTACGTATGTCCTCAGCAGTTACAGCCCATGTTTCACTGCCATGTAGCATGGTTGTTCGTACGCATGCGTCATACAGTCTGCCTTTTACTCTGAGTGCATATATATATATATATATATATATACACATACAGTACACATACACACACACACAAATGTGCATGCTACATTTTTGTATAAATATTGAGTCCATAAAAACCTGTTACACATATAAACAAATATATTCTTACATTTATCTGGAAGGCAGGTGGATTGCATTTCTAAAACTAAAAACATATTCAAACAAAACTGTATGTACATACATTCGTGTATACATTAATACATACATAAATACTTACAAACATACATACATACAGACACGCATACACTCACATGCACATATACATATGCATTTGTATGTGTGTATTTGAATATATATACATGTATATATTTATATCTGCATGTGTATCATCACCATTACAGTAAATATTAATGATAGATGCTAAAATATGTTTATTTGTATTGTGTAAATTGAATTTTTGTTAATCTGAGCAGGGACATATTTTGTAAGAGAAAAATACGAAAATATGAGGATGAATCATCAGGCACACAGACACATGCAGACACGTGTATATCTGAATGTGTATGTGTGTGTGTGTGTACATGTATGTCTGTATGTATACAAGTTACTTCTAAAGATATTAGCAATAAAATTACCGTATAAAAAGCATACACACCAAAAATATTCATATTTGTGCATTTCTTTGGCTCTCACCCTTATACATACACATATACATATGCATACATATACACACATATACACATGTATGTATATACACACATATACACATGGCATATATATATATATATATATATATATATATATATATATGTCAGTTGGTTCAGTGCAGTGAATAACCCAAGAGATATAAACTCTACACAATGTCTTGAGTACTCATTTCTTTTGCTTATTAAACATATACATATATTATACATACCTGTATATATATATATATATATATATATATATTATATATATGTATATATGTATGTATGTGTATAGATATATGTATTATGTATACATACACATGCTCACATATATATATACACATACACACCCACCCACACATATATAAATATAC
>NW_026298624.1:0-297 GCF_001194135.2 Octopus bimaculoides
GTGCACCGTTCGAGAGGAATTCGAACATACCTGCGTCAGTTTGGCCTCCCTAGGAGCCGTTCGAGCGGAATTCTAACGTACGTTCGTCCGATCGGCCTCCCTCTGCGCCGTTCGAGCGGAATTCGACCGTACGTGCGTCTGTTCGACCTCCCCTTCACAGTTCCAGAGGAATTCGAACGTACGTGTGTTTGTTCGGCCTCTCTCTGCACCGTTGGAGCGGAATTCAAACGTACGTGCGTCCGTTCGCCCTCCCTCTGCGACGTTCGAGCGGAATTCGAAAGTACGTGCGTGCATTCG
>NW_026298625.1:0-442 GCF_001194135.2 Octopus bimaculoides
ATCCATAGGCGGATATTTTTAGTATGAAGTGGTAAAGAGTGTGATGTGCATATATATATATATGTATGTATGTATTACTGCAAAACTATATCATACCTGCTTCTAGACAAGATTAAATCAAATACTTATGATTTCATAACATTGAGTTATGATTAGTCAAGTGAAACCAGTCAACTCTGTACATATTGTAATGGATTAAATAATCTTTATCTACACAAACAAGGTTTCTGTGCTTTTTCACCTTAAATCTTATTTTATATATATATACATATATATATATAGAGAGAGAGAGACAAGCGAAAATAGATTTAAAATTTAGCAACGACAGCAGAAAGTGCAGCTCAGCGCCAGAACATGAAAGAGCTGTACAACACAACTAAATTATTATCCGAGAAGAGAGTAAGAGTAGAAAAGGCAGTAAAAGGGAAGGATGGCCGGACGC
>NW_026298626.1:0-236 GCF_001194135.2 Octopus bimaculoides
ATATATATATATATATATATATATTACATACATACATACACACACACATACACAAGTAAGTATACGCATAGACATGCATACATTTACATATACATATATGTATACATATGTATATGTATGTATATACATGTATATATATGTATGTATACATATATATATACATGTATATATATGTATGCATGTATATATATACATATATATATATATGTATATATGTGTGTGTGTGTATATATATA
>NW_026298627.1:0-252 GCF_001194135.2 Octopus bimaculoides
GAATAGTACCGAAATGGAAGAGTTATTGAAAGCAGTTGTCAAACGAGAAGAGCAGTGACATAAGCAACTACAGAAGTTAACAGAATTGTTACTGCAGTCAAGAAATACAACAGAATCATTTTCAGCGGACGGTGTTGCATATTCCATCGAAAAATTTCACTACAAACCGGTTGTTACTGCATATTACAGGCGATACAAAGACATATTTCGAGAGGAATGCAAGGGATGGTCTATGAAAGGAAGGTGAGACTT
>NW_026298628.1:0-248 GCF_001194135.2 Octopus bimaculoides
ATATATATATATATATACATACATATGTATGCATGTATATATATATGCATGTATATATATGTATATATATATACATACATATGTATGCCGAGGAACGTGAAAATCACGGTGGTGCACCAGCATGACCGCAGCCACTTGGTTGAAACACATAAATAAATAAATAAATATATATGCATGTATATATATATATATATATGTATATATATGCATGTGTATATATATATATGTGTATATATATATATATATAT
>NW_026298629.1:0-368 GCF_001194135.2 Octopus bimaculoides
AAGAAAATATATATGAACAATAGGATAAAGGAAAAATAGGAGCAAAAAAAGACCTTTATGTAAAGTGTTAATAAAGAAAGTATTGCTTGAAAGGAATGTATTGCCAAGAAGAAATATGATACTGACTTGTGTCAGCATTTTATAGAACAAAGAATGAAACACAAATATAAAGATCAAAGTAGACACAACATAATAAATATGGAGATAGATTTGTCATGAATGTAATAAAGCAAAAATCAAGTGGCTGATTATCAATGTCAAAAAGCCGGAAACTTAATAACTAACGGAAATCGAAAGAAGTATATGATTAAATAATTGAGAAGAGAAAATGAACGAGAAAACAAAATGGCGTTATTTTTAAGTACAAA
>NW_026298630.1:0-437 GCF_001194135.2 Octopus bimaculoides
GCGTGGAATTCAACATCTAAAACGTTCCCGCTCTTTTCATTCTCTTTCTCAGTCGGCCGGCCATGAGCATGGTCGTGTCAAACTGTCTCTCCAGCATTCCAACTCTGGGGACAGCTCAATCAACATTCCAACGTCTCAGCAACCATGCCTATTTCCTCCATAAATAAATATTGTTGTGTTGATGGTTCAGAATCTACGTTCCGTTCATTCTTTTGAATTTAATATAGGAAAGTGGGTGTACACCTAATGGTGTATAACCACTTTCCTATAAACACATTTTGATATATTTTCTTTCAACTCCATTATTGGGAATAAAATTCCTTTGAATTTATCTACAGACAGAGCAAATGAACCTCTAAACAGAATACAAACAAGAACACTAACTTTGCTTCGACTTTTAACCTCAAATAACTGCCCATACATACATACATACATAT
>NW_026298631.1:0-327 GCF_001194135.2 Octopus bimaculoides
TTACTTGAAGGATATCTCAAATCAAGTGAGAGATGTGTGCAGGGTAAATATCCCCTTCCCCTTCTGTCTTTAAGACTTGACCTATTTACCCTGCATACGTCTCTCACTTGATTTGAGATATCCTTCAAGTAAACATACGCAGTATACTCCGGACACAATATGACATATATCCACCTCTGCTATTTCAGCCTTTGCTACAACAACTATCTCCGGAAAATTCCCACAAGGATTATTTACACGGATACTTACTACTGGAATGAAGCTACACTTAAAGTACTGTTTTTCTTTCTTTTTTCAGCGCATCACACTCACTCTCACTTCCTACTA
>NW_026298632.1:0-465 GCF_001194135.2 Octopus bimaculoides
ATATATATACATATTGATATCAATATGTATATATATGCATGTGTATAGACTCTACATTTGTAGTAATTATGTTATTCAATTTATGTTAGATGTTTTATGTATATAAAATACTCTTTCATATATGTACTGAAAACACACACATACATACACACACATGTGCATATATATATGTATGCATATATGTATATACGTATGTATGTATATGTATGTATATGTATGTATATATGTATGTATATGTATATATATATGTATATGTATATATATATATATACACACATATATACATATGCATATATATACATATATATACATATACATATATATACATATATATATATAAATATGCATATATATACATATATATATATACATATATATACACATATATATACATATATATGCCTATGTATATATATGCATATATGTATGTATATATATATGCATATATATATATATTCATATATA
>NW_026298633.1:0-428 GCF_001194135.2 Octopus bimaculoides
CAAGACTATAGCAAACCCTCCGAGACCTGTTTGAGTGGTACCCTTAACTTTCCGCTGAAACACTTACTAGTCATCGACACCAGAAGAGTCATGTAGGGGACAAGAATAATAGAGGACTGATGTTCTTAGGAGGAAGAGCTGGGAGTAGTGGTCAATGTTTTGTTTGGACAATTCGACGCAATATGGGTAATGGAAAGAAGAAAGATGGGCGAGTTGGCATTGACTGTATGGTGGTAGAATCATACATGTCATGGTAGTAGTGGTAGAAAAAATCAGAGAAAAGAGGCAGCTTGTTTTAGGTGTGGGAAAAGTACTTCATTGTAGGCCAAACTTCAATTTTATATGGAGTTGGCTGTTGAGTGGAGTTGAAACATTTTCTGTCTCAGAAAAGAAAAGCCAATTTTGAAATGAATCTTTGCTATGTGAAA
>NW_026298634.1:0-295 GCF_001194135.2 Octopus bimaculoides
TGGTGTGCAAGAGAGACAACTGTGCTGGTATGGTCATGTGGCGAGAATGGGTGAGGATAGCTGTGTGAAAACGTGCCACACCCTAGCGGTTAAGGGAACCTGTGGAAGAGGTAGACCCAGGAAGACCTAGGATGAGGTGGTGAAGCACAACCTTCGAACATTAGACCTCACCGAGGCAATGACTAGTGACTGAGACCTTTGGAAATATGTTGTGTGTGAGAAGACCCGGCAAGCCAAGTGAGACCATAACCCGTGGCCTATGCCAGGGGTTTAACCAGCCCATTTATGCGTACCT
>NW_026298634.1:305-522 GCF_001194135.2 Octopus bimaculoides
CCCGTGGCCTATGCCAGGGGTTTAACCAGCCCATTTATGCGTACCTTTCCTTCATTGGACACTAAACTCTGCTTGCGAAGACCTGTTGAGGCAAGTGAAATTGAAATCACATTCAATGACTGGCATTCGTTCTAGTGGAGCGCTAAGAGCAACATCCGAGCATGATCGTTGCCAGAAGCAGCTGACTGACTTCCATGCCAGTGGCACGTAAAAAGCA
>NW_026298635.1:0-253 GCF_001194135.2 Octopus bimaculoides
AACCAACAAAGATCAACAAAACTAGATTAACTTCCTTCAACTTTCTTGCAACGATTACCATTTTAGCATTCACCAGAGAATAAAGCTAGTGTGTGAGCTATACAGTAAAAGTGAAGAATTGAGACAGATTCTAGACTTGCTGGTATGATACAAAGAAAATACTAGATTGGTTACTGCTAAGGTTGTAGGAAAATTTAGTTTAAAGTTGCATTTCAGAGAATTGGGCAAATATTTGCTTTTCAAAAATTTGACT
>NW_026298636.1:0-856 GCF_001194135.2 Octopus bimaculoides
GTGTGTGTGTGTGTGTGTGTGTGTGTGAGTGTGTGTGTGCCTGTTTGTAGGTATACGCGTGTATGGGGAGATACATACGTAGAAAAAGATAATTATTGTTATTATGTTGGTTGAGAAAACGTATTACTCTTTTCTGTGGCATGCTAACTTGGAAATAATTAGACAATCTGCCGTGTGAAAGAATTGATGATAGAAGCGGTAGGGTGTCAGACAAAAATGCTTTATGTTATTTGTGACGCCTAATGTACAAGCCCACAACAAAATTTACAATATTTTGGGGCTGGCTATCTTCATTTAGTTACAAACTACTATTATTAACAGGATGTGAGTCGCAGAATTGGTAGAATCCGGTTCAAAATGTTGTATGATACCGAACTGGGTACCTATAAGTTTTTATTTGAAACCTTATCAGATCAACATACAGCTTTATTCTTTAATAATATAAGACAGAAAGAAATAGAGCTGATTTAATCGATTGCTCACCTAACACCAATTCAGATGTATGGCTTTGGGCTATTAGTGACAAAAGCATAAGAATTCATCATCATTAATATAAGAGGGATAGCATGCCAAAATCAAATACTGTAGAGATAAAAGTAAGTTCTATTTAGTCTTAATTAACAAAAAAAAAATGTCAATAAAAAAGTATTTTGAAATTTCATTTCCCGGTCTGTCTAACAATATCAGGAATTTCAGATCTGCTTTGACAAAACAAAAGAGCAATTCCCTCAAGATCTATTGAAACTAAATTAAAAAATAATGTATGCGGGATTATGTTCCAGGGGAGTTAACTGAGTATACTTCAAGAGAAGGCATGAAAGAAATTGATACTACAACAAAGGAAAATAGAAATAGA
>NW_026298637.1:0-467 GCF_001194135.2 Octopus bimaculoides
ATATATATATATACTGTTCAGTATCTATGCGTTGAATAAAATTTATCTTTGTACTTGTTATTATTATTCAGGTCACTGCTTGGAATCGAACTCAGAATCTTGGGTTTAGTAGCCCGTGCTCTTAACCACTACGCCATATGAATAATAAATGCCCGGATGCAGTATCTGGCAGTGACTCTCATGGCTTCTGATTTTAATTGATTGGAAGTGTTATCATGTACATTGCTTTGTCTTGGTATAAAAAGATGGCCTACAGCAAATATTCTGCTTAATACCACAGATTTGCTTCTAAGTTGTTTGACCTTAACCAGTTGAGCATGTCCCTTGGTGGCTGACGATATGTGCATCTCTGATCATGAGTAGAAGTAGTGGGGGAGCATTGTAGCCATGTGCTGAGAGGAATTCTTTGAGGTTTGAAAATAATTCACCTTTGGAAACATGGGTGTTTTGCTCAACATCCTTAAACA
>NW_026298638.1:0-540 GCF_001194135.2 Octopus bimaculoides
TATATATATATATATATATATATATATATATATATGCTGTGGCACTGTGTTTCTGTCTCACACCCCTGGCGGCCGGTGTTAGTATGTTTGTGCTTCGTAACGTATCAGTGCGGTACAGAGTATCGACAGAATAAGTACTATGCTTAAAATGTAATCACTGGGGTCGATTCGTTCGACTAAAAGCCTTCAATGTAGTGCTCCAGCTGGCCGCCGTCAATACTTAAAATAAATGAAAGATCAAAATGGAAGGTAAAAGTATAAAAACGAAAGACGAAAACTGAGAGAATTATTTGAAAAATTAGGAAAGTAAGAAATATAACATTTATATGATGTTCCAGGTATAAAAGCTGTTTTGTTGGGGGCGGTGAAGATCTTGAGATTGGTACGTGGGTGTGTTAAGCATTGTGGTAAGAGATCTTGTGAAACCTCTGACAGCAGGTTGCTGTCCGCTCTTACTGAATTAACCGGAGGGAATGTAATTGAGAGCTTTGAGAAGTGAAGTGATAATAATAATAATAATAATAATAATAATAATAATAA
>NW_026298639.1:0-283 GCF_001194135.2 Octopus bimaculoides
AGGACCGAGGTATCTGGCACCTTGCTATACTCAATAAGATTCAGCCACGACAGCAGAATTGATACCAGGGTGTCTGTGCCACATAGAAAGCACCCAGGACACTTTGTAAAGTGGTTGGTGTTGGGAAGGGCATTTAGCTGTAGAAACCATGCCAGAACAAACGATGAAGACTGGTGTGGCCCTCATCCTTACTAGCTCTGGTCAAACTGTCCAACCCATGCCAGCATGGAAAATGGAGGTTAAATGATCATGGTGATGATGATAATGATATATACATATATAT
>NW_026298640.1:0-352 GCF_001194135.2 Octopus bimaculoides
ATACACATGTAGGTATATAGAGACATATATGCGTCTATATACGTATATATATATTTGTATACGTCTACACACATACAAGCATACACACACACATACATGTATGCACATTCACATATTTGAAATATCACTATATGTAGGCGTGTATCTAGATATGCTTTGAGATAATATTGTTCAAATACAAAGACACGCATGCGCATCACAATCTGCCTGATCTGTAAATGGAAGAGCAATTATTATTATTGGTAGCAGAAACCATTACAATAAAGAAAAAGAATGATTGTCATCATCATCATCATCATCACCATGTTTACTACTACTACTACTACTACTACTACTACTACTACTACTACTA
>NW_026298640.1:412-567 GCF_001194135.2 Octopus bimaculoides
CTACTACTACTACTACTACTACTACTACTACTACTACTACTACAAAATATAATGATGTAAACGTTCTTACTATGATCATCATCACGACTTTATTGTTGTTGTTGTTGTGATTACTACTACTACTACTACTACTACTACTACTACTACTACTACTA
>NW_026298641.1:0-336 GCF_001194135.2 Octopus bimaculoides
TAAAAGAAGAGTGCCATTGTTATCTAGTGAACGATATTTTGACATCTTGTCAACGGGTTCAAAAAATAAATTTGTCCATAATAATAATAATAATGATAATAATAATAATAATAATAATAATAATGCTTTCTATTATAGGTACAAGGCCTGAAATTTGGAGGGAGGGGTACAGTCGATTACGTCGACCCCATTACTCAACTGATACTTAATTTATCGACCCCAAAATGATGAAAGGCAAAGTCGAATTCGGCAGAATTTGAACTCAGAACGTAACATTTTGCCCGGAGTGCTAACGGTTCTGCCAGCTCGCCGCCTTAATAATAATAATAATAATAA
>NW_026298642.1:0-202 GCF_001194135.2 Octopus bimaculoides
TGTGTGTGTGTGTGTGTGTGTGTGTGTGTGTGTTTATATACGTACTCATGCTTGGTGGAGCTGGGAGCCATCGCAGCTTAGCGGTTCAAAAGATGTCATCATGCGTAAAGCCGTCTAGGTCTACTAGTACCCTCCATCACTGGTGGTTCCGTGCCAGTCCCTCTACATTCGCCAAGATGACGTCGAGTCTCTGGAGATCTTC
>NW_026298643.1:0-325 GCF_001194135.2 Octopus bimaculoides
GTGATACAAAAATGGGACAACAAAACGTCCAGATAGACGATACAAAGAAACAAGGACAAGTCCTTCGAAGTTTTCTTTCCTCAGTCGAGTACCAGATTATCTTCACAATTTCAGCTAATTATACTCGAGATTGCTCCAATCTGGTCAGCCCCAAGAAAAAAACTAAGCTAAGAACATTAGATTCCTTGGAAGAAAGCAGCAAATGTATCCGAAAACAAGGACGGAAAAAACGAACAATGTTACCCAAGTACAATAAAAATAATAACAGGACATAACAAAAGGTGTCTTTCGACTAAGGACGAATTAAATTAAGCTGGCGTGTGTG
>NW_026298644.1:0-224 GCF_001194135.2 Octopus bimaculoides
AAATATATATATATATATGAGAGGTTTTGGTATCCTGAAGACCCAAATATTCTCATATTTCCCTTTATAATTCCTATATCTCTCCCTTTCCAAAATAATTTCTTATATTGAACTCTACTACTTATCCCTTCTATTTAACTCTCTCGTATCGTCTCTGATGACGGGGTATCCCTCATATCCCTGAAACAGCTGTAAGACTAACTTTCTCTTTATAAATGTCCTAG
>NW_026298645.1:0-202 GCF_001194135.2 Octopus bimaculoides
ATATATATATGTTTATATATATATGCATATATATATATATGTATATATATGTTATATATATATGCATATATATATATATATGTATATATATGTTATATATATATATGTATATATAAATATATATGTATATACATATATGTGTATATATATATATATGGATGTAATGATAGTTGGCCACACAGTTGTGTATGTATGAATAAGT
>NW_026298646.1:0-348 GCF_001194135.2 Octopus bimaculoides
CGCAGTCAAATGACTGAAACAAGTAAAAGAGTAAAAGAGTAAAAAAGTAAGTTCACATATTCCATTCACCTTTATAATATCAAGAAACTGTATTAACATCGCAAACAACTTTAGCTATATATGAAAAATATGTAAAATATTAAGACAACTGACGAAAAATATCTATAATAAAATTTTAATTGATAAATATAAATTTTTATTAAAACAAAGCAAAACGGGTGGAACACAACACAATGTGTGGTTGTCATGGTAACAAGCTGCTAATGCCACGCTGTCTGTTGATTGACTAAAATTACCGAAATTTCCCAACATTAATTCCAAATAACATCAGATTCTGTAATTTACAAG
>NW_026298648.1:0-297 GCF_001194135.2 Octopus bimaculoides
GCATGGAAAGCGGACGTTAAACGATGATGATGATGATGATGATGATTCCAGAGAAATATCGAAATTCTTTAGGTGTAGAAAATCCTGGTTTCATGACAGTAAAACTGTTGTGTGGGTTTAGTACTTCTTCTTCATCCTTCCCATATGCTCTCTATACTGATTATTTATCCCGTAACCATACTTTTATTTACTTTTTGTTTCCTCCTGATATAAGCAAAAAACAAAAAAGTAAAAAAAAACAATGTCTGGAAGGCGCAGGAGTGGCTGTGGTAAGTAGCTTGCTTACCAACCACATGG
>NW_026298649.1:0-979 GCF_001194135.2 Octopus bimaculoides
TGATAATTATCACGGCGGAAATGGTTGTAATTTAAATAATAGAGGTTTTAGGGGAATAGAGAATTCAGCGGATGACAGAGAAAGAGGAACTGCTATGAAGAACTCATGAAAGATAATTTTTACATACAGAAGAAGAAGAAAAAAGAAACAAGAAGAGCAAAAAGAAGTACAGGGTGATGGAGGAGGAGGAGAAGAAAAAGAACAAGAAGAAAAGGGAAAGTGAAAGAAGTATTTCTAAGCAATTATGATGGAGACGTAAATACTGTAGAAGATACGCAGATCAAATTACACGTCCATTTTGGTACACTCACATACACGGATCCATACACAAACCACATACACCCGCGCATAAAAGCACAAAAACATACACATTTTGGACAGAAACAGATTATAAGCATACACAGATATACACATGCATTCACTAAATGGGTTCCGTTTTCTATCATGGTCTCACATATCCCATATAAAAGAGATGGGCCCAAATTCACGCTCAGGTTCACAAACAATAAAACACATGTTTGGAAGGACGGGTGAGGGATCTTGAAAAGAAAGGTGTGCACATATAGTTTTAGAAAGATATCGTCAATGATCATGGTTTTTGTGGCAATGAATGGCGTTGATGATGAAGAGGGCGACGATGAACTTGATGTTTATGATTGAGAAAGGTAACAATGAATATGAGAATGATGACGGAGATGAGGACAAGGAGGAAGACGTCGATATTTATCACAACGGTGATAGTGGTGATTTAAATAGTAGAAGCTTTAGAGGAATAGAGAATTCGGCGGATGAGAGAGAAAGAAAAAATGTTATGAGGAAGCGTGGAAGTTATTTTTTTACTCGAAGAAGAAGAATAGTAAAAGTAGGAGAAAAAGAAGAATTTAGAAGAGGAAGCGGGGAAAGATAACTTAAAATATGCAGAAGGAGACAGGCAAGTCAATGGAATAGAAGAAGAAGAAGAAGAAGAAGAAGAAGAAGA
>NW_026298650.1:0-424 GCF_001194135.2 Octopus bimaculoides
AATGCCGCGTCACGTGCTGGACCTGCGCAGGATAGCCACTTCGTCGGATGCAGAGTGCGATGGAAACCAGCCACCTAGCTTGAGAAGATCTCGACGTGTAGGGCGCCCGCCCGGTTGGATGGCGGACTTCGAATTGGAGTAGGTGTGAACGTGATCTTTAAGATCAGGGTGGCGTGTGGTATGACGTCAGTGTCTGGGGAGGCTGACCAGAAGGGCGAGTCGACCGGAAGGGGAAAAAGGGCAGAGGGGAGCCTCGATCTGGATTCGTGCCCTTTTCGAACGGGGCTGCGGTCAGGACAAGACGTATTAAGCGACGGTCTAGGTTTGAGAAGGTTTGGGAGAAGCAGCTGCTATTCCTGGTGTACTTTGGGTCGGGCAAGCTTCAAGGATCGGATACCGCATGACGGACTCGCAGTCGAGGAAA
>NW_026298651.1:0-291 GCF_001194135.2 Octopus bimaculoides
ACAATTGACGATGTACATTTGACATTATGTAATGTACAGATGACATTTCATAATACAGAGTTGACATTGCATAGTGTACAGTTGACAGTGTATGTTTGACATATTATAAATACCATTGACATTAAATTATGTACAATTACTCTTATATAATGTAAAGTTGATATTACATAATGTACTGTCAACAATGTACATTTGACAATATACAATGCCTAGTTTACCTTGCACAGTTGATGTACATTTGACATGAAACATTACACAGTTGACATTAACTTCTTGTTTGAGTATTTTATT
>NW_026298652.1:0-906 GCF_001194135.2 Octopus bimaculoides
CATACATACATACATACATACATACATTTCTGCAATGAGTTGTGAAGTAATGATGAATCACAATTCTATAAATAATAATATTTTATAAGCTTAAAGCTTATAAGCAATCACCATGCATTGAGTAAAGAAAATAGTGTAATATTGGGGGCATATAACACCCCAACAGAAAAAATAGGTTTTCCTGCCCCTGGGATGAGGTGGTGAAGCATGACCTATCACATGACTGACCAGGCTATCAAATATTGTTACACATCACTGGCCACAGTGCGTTTTGGCATTGTCACAGCCTTCAATGACACCACCCCTCTTGCTAGGCTTCACCCCCATCCACCCAACTGATGATCCCTATATGATCCTTAATTACCAACCTGTTTGTAAGATATTGTTTATCGATGGAGGGCACCATCAGACAACAGTCCATGCAGGAAGCAGACAGGCTACGTATTGAGTCTTGTTTTTCAATGAGGAACGGCATGGTTGGATGGACTTGAAACATCGAGATGCAGTTAGGCTTCGCCGGCGCAGTCAGGTCGACCTGTTGCAGTGGTTTCACATTGCATGCAGTTATTCTCATAGGGTTAGGGGTTTGACCGGTTAGGTTTGACTGCAGGGTGCCCTCGGGTATTGCCCAAGGACGATGTGCAGAACGCTGCCAAAAGAAAGAAGAAAGGGGAAAAAAAACATGAGATAATTCAGGTTTCATCATTTGATGCTGTCTTCTCTCTCTTTCTCTCTCCCTCTATCTTTGGCTCTTTCTCTCTCTCTTTTTCCGTCTCTTTTTCTCTGTTTCTCTCTTTACCTCTTTACCGCTCTCTTTGGCTCTCTCTCTCTGTTGCTCTCTCTCTCTGTTGCTCTCTCTCTCTCTCACTATATACATATATACACACACATATATATATATATATA
>NW_026298653.1:0-220 GCF_001194135.2 Octopus bimaculoides
CTCTGATCAAATGTAGATATGGCCATCGGATCACGGTCTATATCAAAACTGCATCGCACTGTTACCCGTCGCCAAACTTAAAATAGGTCAAATTACCCCAATAAAGATGTATCAATTCGCTAAAATTTCTTCTTTCTGCAGGAATGCAAAAGAGGAATTTTTCATATAAAATTTACGAAAAATCACGCGTGCAAAACTCACCAACAACAGAAACTAATAC
>NW_026298654.1:0-334 GCF_001194135.2 Octopus bimaculoides
CTTGCTTAATATGTTTTGCTAAAATTACTGTTTCTCTTCAGATATCATGAGAAAAAGGTAATTAAAATTCCATAAAATGGCAGATCTATCGGACTTTCAAAGACGTCAAGTTGTTAGTGCTCCAATGGTAGGTGCTAGCGTAACGAAAACAGCCGAAATATTTGGAGTATCAAGAAGTACTGTCTCGAAAGTAATGGCAGCTTTTGAGAAAGAGGGAAAAACTTCCTTGTCGAAACAAAACTCCGGAAGAAAACCAAAGCTTTCTGATAGGGACCGTCAGACTTTTACGCGAATTGTTAGAAAGGATCACAAAAGCACAGCTCCCAAAATTACT
>NW_026298655.1:0-384 GCF_001194135.2 Octopus bimaculoides
ACATTGTTAATTGAGTAATGGAGAAAAGTTTTAGATAAAAAAAAAAACCATGTGTATTGTCAAGAAATAAATTCATAAATATGGCATTGAATAATTCTTTTTTTTTTTTTAACGAAAATGTTGCTTCTATAGTTTGTAAGTACGTAAGGCCCATAAAATCGACCAAAATTGGTCCGTGTTGGAGGGAGAATGTTCGTGCGTAGAGCTGACAAAATCGACCAAAAATGGTCCAGAGTGAGAGGAGGGTGGGTAAAGAAAAAAAAATTTTCGAAAAAAAGTTTCTCCCATAGTTTTTAAGTGTGTAATGCGATTAAAATCGGTCCTAAGGAAGGAAAGGTAGAAAAAAAGGTAATTTTTCTGATTAACACCCGCACGATATTCACT
>NW_026298655.1:1766-2146 GCF_001194135.2 Octopus bimaculoides
TCCATCTAATACAAGAGGAAAATTGCAGATTAATTGAATAAAAACATGAAAAATAACAAAATGATATTTCATTGAAAAGTAAACCATTCTGAAAGATAGTTCAGAATGTTTTCAAAACATTCATCTCCAGCTTTTCCCATATTTTATTAAGGGTTAGGGATTAGGGTTAGGGTTTAGGGTTAGGGGTTAGGTTTAGGGTTAGGGTTTAAAGTTAGGGGAGGTGAATGTTTTTTCAGTATTCAATGATTATTTTTCACTTTTATATTCAACTTATCTGCAATTTTCTTTTTGTATTACATGGATAACCCCGCTCCTTTTACAGCATGTAGCACGCGTCCGAACATCTCGTTGTTTACCTCTGTGTATATATATTCGAGCGT
>NW_026298656.1:0-284 GCF_001194135.2 Octopus bimaculoides
TATATAATAGAAATATGTTACAAAAGCAAAATAGAAACTACACGTGGAAAGTAAGAAGAAAAATAAGCGAAAATGCACATTCGAAATCAAAAAAACGTAAAGGCTTTTTATGAAAAGTAACGATAGATATATAAAATTAGATGAACTGAGGTAGGAATAAAAGTAGTAAAAAAAGTCATTATTATGAGTTGTTAAAGGGATTCAAAAGCATACCGGTTTCGTAATATACTAATCGTTGCTTTGAATGCACACCGAATACTGCCTATATATATATATATATATAT
>NW_026298657.1:0-211 GCF_001194135.2 Octopus bimaculoides
AATAGTACTATTAATAATAGTGAGCTGAACCCATACCCACTAATAACCAAGCTAACCTTGATTTATAGCATAATGGACCGGCTACATGTTTATATCTATATACTTCTATATGAATCCATATACATATTTGTTATATCTATGTGTACAGGTATGTAAGTTTATACCCATGCGTATATATGTATATACACACACATATATATATATATATATA
>NW_026298658.1:0-218 GCF_001194135.2 Octopus bimaculoides
ATATATCAGATAAAGACATCGATGGTGGTTAGCGACATTGATAAGACACTACCTTAAGTATAGGTTTGTTTAAGAGCGACAGAATAAGTCAATTCTGTACACCTACAAATACCAGAAAGCAAAATAAATAATAATACCAATACCTATACTAAGAACAACAAGAACAACAATAACAATAATAACAATAATAATAATAATAACAATAATAATAATAATAA
>NW_026298659.1:0-208 GCF_001194135.2 Octopus bimaculoides
AAGCTCTACAGAAATGACAATTTGTGTTTAGCACACCAATTTGGACAGAGGTATCGTTTTTATAAGAATGGGATAGATCATATCTGAAAACAGCTTCAGGAGTTGTGAAGAGCAAGTTTGTACATAGTCTGTTTCTGAGAGCTATTCTATCGGACCTTTGTCTAATCATTAAAACATTGATTTAACGATCCAGCATTAAGTGCTGCAA
>NW_026298660.1:0-500 GCF_001194135.2 Octopus bimaculoides
AACCTGTCTTGAACTCCACTGTGATTGCCTGGAGGACTATGGTAAATAATTTGAGAGACATATATATATATACACACATATATATATATATACATATATATATTTTATTTATTTATTTATTTATTTGTGTCTCAGCCAAGTGGCTGTGGTCATGCTGGAGCCCCGCCGTGACTTTCCGTCTTTATGCTTTGCTCTATTCACGTTCCTTGCGTAGCTCTTCTCCTCCACCTGATATAGTCCAATCAAGAGTTTTGATGGTACATCTGGTGTATAAGAGAATTTGACATCGCTTCCCTAAACTGTGTCTCATTTCGAGCTGTTGGTTCGTCTGGTATCGTGGAGAGGAAAGCATCGAGTTTTCTCTTGAAGACCTCTATATCCATGTCTTGCAGGTCTCTCAAATCCTTTGGCAGGGCATTAAAGAGCTGAGATCCTCTGAAACCGAGGCTATTGCAGTATCTCGTTCTTATGTGAGATGCAGTGGACAGCACCTTTGGTAC
>NW_026298661.1:0-487 GCF_001194135.2 Octopus bimaculoides
CAGGACTTATTCTTTGTAAGCCTAGTACTTATTCTATCGGTCTCTTAAGCGGATCCGCTATTTTACGGGGATATAAACACACCAGTATTGGTTGTCAAGCGATTTTCGGAGGACAAACACGGATACATACACAAACACAGTACTATTTTGTAGCCGAAATAGTATTGAATCTTTTGATACTCCATGCGTCAAAATTTGTAACTCGGTTTTGGAATGCATAAGAAATATATATATATATATATATATATATATATATATATATTTCGGACTCCTATACTCATGAACGAAGACTCCTTGAACTCAGATCAATACTACTCAAAAGACATTACCCAATATCTTTAATAAATGATGGAATCAAACGAGCTAAGAAAATAGACATACAAACATTAAGGGAAGTCAACCGAAATACTAAACCAGATTTAAAAATACTCCCATATATCTCCACACATAACCCTAGAAACAACGAAGCCTTTAACGTTATCATCCA
>NW_026298662.1:0-352 GCF_001194135.2 Octopus bimaculoides
GTGTGTGTGTGTGTGTATAATAGTGTACATTTAAACACAAGAGAAAAACTGCCTTCAACAGGTAGTTTTTGCACGATAGAAGAAGCAGTCAAAACGACCAACACCACATTTAAGAGCAATCTTCAAAAGGAATGAAAAATAAAAAAAACTTTTTACCTTGCTATTTTATTCCGATCAGACCTAAGGTTTCAGGATTATTTAGCAAATAAAATAATTTGCTAGGCGAAATCTCTCTTCAATGATCGCGCCATAACAACTAACATAATTAAGAGACTTTTAACATGTGCCTCCTCGTTATACATTACTAGCAGAGATACCCGGCGTTGCCCGTGTTACATGCAACTGAAGGATG
>NW_026298663.1:0-366 GCF_001194135.2 Octopus bimaculoides
TTCAATTTAAACATACTAAAATCTAAACTAAGTATCTATCTTTCATTTATATGAACTTACGTAATCTCAAAGCACCAACCCTAACTAAAAATGCTTCTTAATTAACGTTCTTCACATCAAATAGAAAGATAGACGGATAAAAATAATTATCTAACTAACTAACCAAACAAAAAAATTAATTAGTAATTTTATACTTGCTTTTTTTACGTTCCGAGTTCAAATCCTGGGAAGTCTCATCAATGGAATGTATGGAATCTGCAGAGAGGTGTCAGTTAGCTTCCCCTTGGAAAAAAAAAGAAAACAAACCGTGTTTCACAAATAAATTCAAATACAATTTCACACTACTATATAGGAATTTTATACTTG
>NW_026298664.1:0-360 GCF_001194135.2 Octopus bimaculoides
ATGACGATATAATGTTAGAGATACTACCAAGAAAACAGACAGACTTCTCACGCACAGCAAACACACTACACACATACATAATAACACAAACGCAGAGACGAACGACACACATAAACACACCTAGGCACAAATACTCTCGAAGTTTATGTCAATGTAAGTCATTTTCTAAAGTATAACTTCATTATTTCATTTCATTTTGTATGACTCTATCGTCTCCGAGACACTATACCGCTTCATACTGCCACATAGTTACGTATATGTGTATATGTATGTGTGTGTTTCTCTTGTTGCTACGTGTGTAGTGTAAATTTGTCCTTTTATTTGATTATATATACACAAAAAATTCATATATACATATGA
>NW_026298665.1:0-105 GCF_001194135.2 Octopus bimaculoides
TATATATATATATATATACATACATACACAGCTGCATACACATGCACACACATAAACACAGGAGTGCACACACATACCTGGCACACATCCTTACGCTCTCACACA
>NW_026298665.1:115-242 GCF_001194135.2 Octopus bimaculoides
CACACATCCTTACGCTCTCACACACATACGCACGCACACACATAAACACATACATACACACACGCATACATACCTCTCACATACACAATCACACACACATACACATACACAACACACATACACATAT
>NW_026298666.1:0-597 GCF_001194135.2 Octopus bimaculoides
AGATAGATAGATAGATAGATAGATAGATAGATAGATAGATAGAGGGAGAAGGAGAGGGAGAAAAGGGGAGACAGAGAGACGGACAGGCAGCCAACCTGCCAGACAGGCAAACGGATAGATAGACAGACAGACAGATAGATAGATAGATATATATATAGATAGATAGATAGATAGATAGATAGATACATGCAATGCATACCTACATATTATAGATATATATGTGTGTGAGTATGTGTATATATACACTATATATAGATATACAATCACAGACACACACGCACATATATATATACAAACACATACGGGCAGGCATACATACACACGCTCGCATACACACAAATGAAGTGGAAACCATAAATAATATAAATAATAATTACTCTAAACTATATAACACAGCCATTTAAAATACGTCATGTCTGGTGCTAGACGGATTCCAAAGCTTTTAACAGGCAATAGCAGCCATTCTTTTGTCTACCTTTCTTCTTTGCTCTCATTCTTTTGTATTTTCCATTTTTTTCTAGCTTCGTCTCTATTTCTTTGTTTGTTTATTTGTGTGTGTGTGTGTGTGGCTTTTTTTTAATTCTTTCAACTTCTTTC
>NW_026298667.1:0-220 GCF_001194135.2 Octopus bimaculoides
TATATATATATATATATATATATATATACATAGGTGTATGTATGTATGTAAGGTGAAACAAACAGACAGACTGATAGACAGACAGACTGACAGACAGACAGACAGACAGACAGACGGACACATATTCGTTTGGAGCACTATATTATTAGTTAAAGTCGGTTGACAACTCTCTTATATATATACTAGCAGAGGCACCCGGCGTTGCTCGGGAATGAAATTG
>NW_026298668.1:0-273 GCF_001194135.2 Octopus bimaculoides
CATACATACATACATACATACATACATACATACATTCACATACACATACACATATATACACACATACGTACATATATACATACATACTCACACATTTGTACATACATACGCATACATTTATACACACATGCGTACATACATGTATATATACATACATATACATACATGAACAAACATTTGTACATACATACGCATACATATATACACACATGCGTACATACATGTATATATACATACACATGCATATATGTATATATATATATATATATATAT
>NW_026298669.1:0-713 GCF_001194135.2 Octopus bimaculoides
ACTAGGGACATTGGAGGCATATTCAGGTGACATTACGTGTCAATATGTAAGGCCGTTGTTGTTGTTATTGTTGATTCTTGCATTGTTGTTGTTGTTGAGATTGTTTGGCCCCAAATCTATCCCCGTCGAACTATCTTAATACCAATTTTGTGACCATCACGTCATTTTCGCTATGTTCAATGTATGGTGCTCGGGATACACCATTATCCAGCTGGCATATTCTTCGTTCTCTAAAGGAGTTGCTGTAGGATGTGAGGGGTATTTAGCTGCTATTTCTAAGAAGTCTAGTGAACCCGCTGAGGTTCCTTCGGAGAGTAGATGGGTGAAGAGAACTGGAGGCGGAATAAGTTAGTGATAGTAAGAATGGTTGGTTATGCCATGTTGATAATGTTATTGATGATGTTGATGACAATTTGCATCTTTTATGGTGCAGCCGATGAATAGCTATGAGTCAATGCTGCTCAAATCACAAGATATCATCTATAGCTAAATTGTGCGTAATTTTCTTAAAATATTATAAAACATACAAAAAGAATCTTGCAAATAACTATAACAAAAAAGCAGAATGACTAACAATTTGGAACGTGTCTGATTCTGTTCAAGTGCTTTCGCTTATTACAGCTTCTTGAACACACGTGTTATGAGTTAATTTTTATAGAAGAACTTCCTTATGGCATTAAATATATATATATATATATATATATATATATATG
>NW_026298669.1:1274-1843 GCF_001194135.2 Octopus bimaculoides
ATATATATATATATATATAAGGCATCTTTATGCAATATAAAGCCAAAAAGGAAAAAATCTCTGTTGCCACTAATTGTGACTGATGGTGCAGGGTAGCCCTTATATTGATAGAAATAGGGGCTAAAAACTCTTAGGGCTGCATAAAGTACATGTCTGAGTATTGACAGGGGAGATAATCGCCCCACAGCGAGCGAATTCATCATACTTGTATAGTTTCGCTTTGAATTAAAAGCTCATCAGTGATGACTACTCTATCGTTATATGGTTTGGCTACATCCTGCCTGTCAGTATATAATATTTGCCATACGAATCAATGGTTGATTCAGCAAAATGGCAATGGGGGAATTATAAGATAAAGATGTCGGTTATAAGCAATATAAAAACCAAAGAGGGAAAATTCAATTGTCACTAATTGTGACTGAGTGTACCGGGTAGTACCTTCGTTGCTAGAAAAAGAAGGTAAAAGCCCTTAGGGATGTCTAAGGCAGGGCATAGACATATGCCTCTTTGCGGCCCAAGGGGCTTTTAGCTCTTATTTTATGCGCTATAGGTGCTACTTTGTAATGTCA
>NW_026298670.1:0-307 GCF_001194135.2 Octopus bimaculoides
TACACATATACATATATGCATATTCATATACACACACATATATATACACACACACATACATACACATAGACATATATGTATATTCATATACAAAACATATGCACACACTCACGCACATACATATATGCATATCTATCAATCTATCTATATATGTATATATATATGTATGCATGCATATGTACGTTTATATACGCAAAGGTCTGTGGATATGTATGTATATAGACATGCGTACATATATACATACACGCACATGTATGTATGTAGTTATGTATATATGTGTTTGTGTGTGTGTGTGTGTGTGTGTGTG
>NW_026298671.1:0-215 GCF_001194135.2 Octopus bimaculoides
TATATATATATATATATATATACACACACATATATACATACACACATACAGCTATATACATACATATACACATACACATATATATATATACACATACAAACTCACATATATACACATATATACATATGTATATATACGTATATATACACATACATATATATATATACACACACACATATATATACATACATATACATGTATATGTATATGTATAT
>NW_026298672.1:0-205 GCF_001194135.2 Octopus bimaculoides
AGCCACTTGGTGTCGAGTTCCATCTTGGGCAAGTGTTTTTAACAATAAACCCGGGCCTACTAACACCTTGTAAATAAATTTATTTCACGGAAACTGTGTGAAAGACATTTCTTTCTTTCTCTCTCTCTCATATATATATATGTGTGTGTGTATGTGTTTCTTATTTCTTTATTGCCCACAAGGGGCTGAACACAGAGGGGACAAA
>NW_026298673.1:0-411 GCF_001194135.2 Octopus bimaculoides
TTGAATTACAGGCACAACAGAAACAAGAAGAATGAGTGAGAGAAAGTTGTGGTGGAAGGAATTTCAACCATGTTTCGTGGTCTGCTACCACAACAGCTACTTTATAGGATCCAGTTAGCTCAAGATATCATCAGGAGGAACCACGTCCGGTTTCGGCCCCTACTCCTCTACCGTTTTGACGTGGCGGGGCCACCCCCTTTCGGAGGTGTCTTCAGCTCTGGTGTTGGGTGCATGTATTCTTTCACTGTTTGTGACTGTTCTAATTCAACTGTGGAATGTCCCTCGCTATGGTTATTTTCCAGGAGGTTCTGGCCACACGTCTTACGGTTCATCAACCCGCGTTGTATAGCAGGGTTCGCCACCATCCATGCCGGAGCCTCGTGGAGCTTTTAGGTGTTTTCGCTCAATAAA
>NW_026298674.1:0-676 GCF_001194135.2 Octopus bimaculoides
AAACCAAACAAGAATACTCACACATACACGCGCGCGTGCACAAACAGATTCGCATGCTAGTATATTTGGACACTTGTTAGAAACTTGACTTTGGCAAATAGAACTGGACTTACTTGATGAAATTAAGTATTCGCTTGATGATGGAAGATCAGATGGAATGTACCACTCCGACTCTGAGAAGCCCAAAAACCGAATGCGAGAATTTTTATACCGTAGAAGAACCGCAACAGTAAACTTGTCGGTGGGTAAGATTAATCACTAACATTTCCAAAGTTTACCATGTCTAGATAACTATAGTTGTATACGTGTAAGTCCGCCCAGCACAAACATCGTGACATTAACTCAGGCTGTTAATTCGGTTTCAGCAGCAGCCAGGGTTGGTAGTGATAAACGTCTAAACGTACAAAGATTACTATATTTTACTGTTTCCCCATCTCCTTATACTCTCAAGCATGTATAATTAAAAATCAGTTTGTGGTAGACAATAAATGGGGATCAGTAAGGGTTGTTACTCTTTACATATGACGTGAAATTCCATTCACAAGTCACTGCCCGATTCGGGGCTACGAAGGAAGAAATTTGTCCTATGTACTGCACAGTAGGATCGAAACTAGAACAACGTAGTTGCGAAGCCAGCTTCGTTTTAACTACATAAATATGCATTTTTACTGTTATA
>NW_026298675.1:0-277 GCF_001194135.2 Octopus bimaculoides
ACAAGCACCCGGTCATACGCATATATAGTCATCTACACAGGCATACACATACACATATATACATGCACATACTCTCTCATACACACACATAAACACACTATACTTTCAGACATCCTATTCTTACATCTCATTACATATACACATTATAAAATGCTTCCGCGCCAACCCAATCGAACGTACACACGTACATTCAATCATAAAACAAACCCAGTTATATAACGCATAAACTAAACTTTGTCATGCAACCATGCATACCGCTAATCATACAATCAGTCTT
>NW_026298676.1:0-524 GCF_001194135.2 Octopus bimaculoides
GACAACCGATGGTGGTGTGTTTACGTCCCCATCACTTAGCGGTTCGGCAAAAACGACTGATAGAATTAGTACTAGCCTTACAAAGAATAAGTCCTGGGGGCGATTTCTTCGACTAACACTCTTTAAGGTGGTGCTCCAGCATGGCCACAGTCAAATAACTGAAGCAAATAAAACAAAAAAGGAATATATACACATAAGGATAAGCATATTAAAAGCAGCCCATCGGAAAACTCATTTAAATAAAGGGGTTGGGAACCACTGTTCTAGTCTAACACAAATTAAAGGGCTACTCCTCAGTGTAAATGACTAAAACAGAACAGAAAATTGGCATAGGGCCAATATTTGGGTTCAAGTACCACCGAGTTCCTTCATATCTTTTATTTTATTTTCCTGATTCTGCGCACATATTTCATATTCTCTAAACAACAGCAAGAGTTATAGTCCCCAAAGATTCTCAACTTGTTGCTGATGATGATGAGTATTCCCTGCGATCATAATATAGCGGCAAAAGAATTTGACAAGAT
>NW_026298677.1:0-373 GCF_001194135.2 Octopus bimaculoides
ATCGATATTATCCCTAAAAAAATAAAGAAACTGAAGAGTCTGGAGGATAAAATTGATATATCTAATTGAAAAACACCCGTTTCCTACAGGAGATGATTGAGTATTCTTATTAAAAATTATTAATACATACTTGCATATATACACAGAAAAAAATACAGATATGTGCGTGTATACACATAAATGTATACATATATGTGTGTATATGATATGTATATGTTTATATATGTATATATGTCTATAACAATGCATACATGCAAATATATGCATCTAAATATGTATATATATATTTTAACTCACACTCGCAACCGCATGCATATAAACATGTGCGTGCGTGTGTAATTAGATATACACATACATACATACAAATATATAT
>NW_026298678.1:0-530 GCF_001194135.2 Octopus bimaculoides
TTATTATTATTAAGGCGACGAGCTGAGAGAATCGTTAGCACGCTGGGCAATATGCTTGGCGGTGTTTCACCCGTCGCTATTTTCTAAGTTCAAATTCCGCCGAAGTCGTCTTTGCCTATCATCTTCTCAGGATCGATAAATGAAGTACCAATGAAACACTGGAGTCGACGTAATCGACTAAGCTGTGCCTTTAGTAGAAAATATAGAAAATGTAGAAACGCACACGTCTTCATCTTAAACATATATATCCGTGTGCATTGAATGGAATTTAGGCATTTATCCGGGTGTATGTAATTTATACGAGTACTTACATACAATTAGTTATTCGACTAATCGTATTCAAACCACATATTCTTATACGCG
This sequence comes from Octopus bimaculoides, assembly GCF_001194135.2. Lineage (NCBI taxonomy): Eukaryota > Metazoa > Mollusca > Cephalopoda > Octopoda > Octopodidae > Octopus > Octopus bimaculoides. The sequence goes on from NW_026298678.1 coordinate 364, forward strand.
TCTATACACACGTCTGGTTGAAGATGTAGAAGATAGGTGCAGTTTATTTCATTTCAAATCAATCTACATTTCTTATCACACCATTCTCTTCCCTATCTCCATATGAGAATGTGAGTGGATTCCTTTGTCGACTGTCACACTATGGTTTCTTTATCCCTTCCATTAGG
>NW_026298679.1:0-444 GCF_001194135.2 Octopus bimaculoides
ATACAAAACCCTTTTTTTTGTATTTATTTTTACTCATATATATATATATGGCACATGTATGTATGTAGGTATGTATATAGACTGACGACAGAAAGCTCCGAATGATCTGTCCTTGTTTTTTCCTGTCTGTCTTTGTATCGTTTAACTGTCCGATTGTTTTGTTGTCGCCTGTTACGTTCTTGTTCCATTTATAGATATATATATAGTAATACAAATAATATGTGAGTATATGCATATATACGTACATGTATGTACATACCTACATCTACATGTATATATAGATGCATATCTGGGTACAGGACGTCACAAAAAACGTGGACAAAATGAAAAAACAGAGCATAAACAGGGTACAGAAAACACACAGGCCACATAGAGAATATTTCCTTCGTCAGCTGCCCCTATTCTAAACTAAGCGTTTTATATATATATATGCATATGTATATA
>NW_026298680.1:0-265 GCF_001194135.2 Octopus bimaculoides
TATATATATATATATGTATGTATGTATGTATGTACACTACATATGTGGGAAATTCTGTCTGTGAGTGTGTTTGTGGAATTGTTAGTGGAGTTGTTAGCTAACTCCTCCTACATCGTCTTAACGATTTTGATGAAAATTGGCACGTAAGTAGAACTCATGTCTGGAAACCTCATGGCATACTCAAATTGTTTCAAAAATCGGTAATAGAGCCTCTAGAAGGGATCCTTATATATATCTAATATATTTCATTTTAACAGCCAAGGGA
>NW_026298681.1:0-211 GCF_001194135.2 Octopus bimaculoides
GTACATACATACATGGATACGTACATACATACACACATACATACATATATGCATAGTACATACATTCATAATACATACATTCATACATACATACACGTATGTACATACATACAGGCAAACATACATATACATACACACATACATACATATAGAAGCACACACATATGCATATATACATTGATGCATACATACATACATACATACATACACA
>NW_026298682.1:0-702 GCF_001194135.2 Octopus bimaculoides
AAAAAAAAAAAAAAGTTTGGAGCCACTCACTTCTTCTCTCTCACCCATCTACTCTTCATCCAATTCGAGGGCATCCGCCGATCTTCATCCATCATCTAATCCATCCTTCCTTCACGTCTCAACCTTCACGTCTCGACCATTTCGGCGTCAGGAAGTTAGTCGACTCCAGCAGGACTACCTCAGCGATACGACTTCAATAAGATAACCTCAACACGATGACCTCACACGAGGCCACTTACCGAGACGACCTCACCGCGACGACATCACCAAGACGACCCTACCGAGACGACCTCTCCGAGACAACTTCATCGAGAAGACTTCACCTAGACGACGTCACCGAGACGACTTCATCGAAACGACTTCAGGCGACTTCAGAAACGACTTCAGAGACTACTTTAGAGACTTCAGACGACTTCTGAGGCTACTTCGATACGATTTCAGAGAGATGTTTTCGACTTCATCGAAACGACTTCATCGAAACGACTTCAGTGGGTTTAGTCGACTCCAACATGACGACTTTAGCGAGACGACTCCCATAAGATGACCTCAGCATGACAACTTCAACGTGACGACCTCAACGGGCCACTTCATCGAGACGATTTCAGCGAGAGACTTCACCAAGACGATTTCAGAGAGTAGATTTCGGCAGGACGACTCCGTCGAAACGACTTCAGTAGGACGAGCTCAACGAGACGAATTCAA
>NW_026298683.1:0-235 GCF_001194135.2 Octopus bimaculoides
ATTCTTTTATTTGTTTCTGTCATTTGACTGCGGCCATGCTGGAGTACCGCTTTAAGTCGAACAAATCGACGCCACGGCTTATTCTTTGTAAGCCTAGTACTTATTTTATCGGTGTCTTCTGCCGAACCGCTAAGTTACGGAGACATAAACATACTAACATCAGTTGTCAAGCGATGGGGTGGGGCAGGAAAAACACAGGCATACAAACATGTATGTATATATATATATATATATA
>NW_026298684.1:0-278 GCF_001194135.2 Octopus bimaculoides
ATATATATAATCAGTCACCTTTCAAATGCCTCAGACCTACCCCATCAGATCAACATCTCCAAATATTGGTTTCAAATAATAGCACAAGGCCAACAATTTCAGGGGAGGGGAAAGTCGATTATATCGACCCCATTGCTAAATTGGTGCTTATTTTATCGACCTCAAAATGATGAAAGGTAATGTCAACCTCGATGGAATTTAAACTCAGAGCCTTAACGCTCTGAGTTTAAATTCCATCGATGTCGCTAAGTATTTTGCCCGGCGTACTTAGGATTCAT
>NW_026298685.1:0-597 GCF_001194135.2 Octopus bimaculoides
ATATATATATATATATAAACACTCACATATATAGACCCACATATATACACACACACGTAGACAGTTGCACACACATATACATATATATACACACACACACACACACGTATATACACACGCAAACACACACACACATACACAAACACACATATACTCACACACATATATATACATACACACATACATATATATATACACACATACTTATGCATACACACATGTATATACAGAGACATATATATATACATACACACACACACACACACACATATATATAAATATATACACATCCACATATATATATACATATCCACATATAAAAACACACACACATATAGATATATGCATTCACATATATGGACACACACACAAATATAGACATACACAAACATATATACACATAGATTGGAAATGAATACTTAAATTTGAAGGTAGCACCAGAAGAAGTAGAGCACAGAAACCACCACCACCACCACTGGCATTTACCTGCGCCCACCCCGACATCTTACTGCTACCACTACAACTACCACCACCACACTCCCCGTTCCCACCCACCCCAAACGCTATCATCCACCACCCCTACTTCATACACACCCT
>NW_026298685.1:1545-1936 GCF_001194135.2 Octopus bimaculoides
CGCATATATATATATATGTATACATAACCTTATACATGCACACATATATATATATACATAACGTTATACACACACACAGACATATACATAACCTTATACACACACATATATATACATAACCTTATGCACGCATATATATATATATGTATACATAACCTTATACATGCACACATATATATATATACATAACGGTATACACACACACAGACATATACATATACATAACCTTATACACACACACATATATATACATAACCTTATGCATGCATATATATGTATGTGATATCAAGACAAAAGGATTCCAAGACACACACAAAAGATATACATGCATACACACATATATTCACAAAGAAAAGCATTGATACGTACACATTCATACATAAATATTGAT
>NW_026298686.1:0-578 GCF_001194135.2 Octopus bimaculoides
GATTCAAATGTTTTGCTTTCTACAACAGACTTTATAATTTAGCGCTAAGATATAAATCCCATGAAGAGTTTAATAAGTTTTATATTCCCGAGCACAATTTTAAAAATAAATAAATAGATAAATACACACACACATATAGATAGATAGATAGATAGATAGATAGATAGATAGATAGATAGATACATACATACATACATACATACATACATACATACATACATACATACATACATACATGTGTGGAGTGGTGGAAATGGTACAACCAGGTATAAAGGCAATGATTTCCAATAGAGCAATTAATGGCGAGATATTTACGCGCGTTTAGATTAAAATTCTTATTATTCTAACGTTGTTGGTAATATATCCTTCATCATTTAGTTTGGTTTTGAGGCAGATCTTCCCCATATTGATTGTATCCCTATATTGTATTTCTATATTTCGGGGCTATAACTTCTTCTTCAGTACAAGTGAAGAATGGAAAAGTCGTTGCTCAGATGTGTAGGGGAGGAAGGGAGAAGAAAAAAGGGCAGGACGGAAGAAGAAAAATGAAGTAACCAATCTGTTTCAAGTACTTCATT
>NW_026298687.1:0-287 GCF_001194135.2 Octopus bimaculoides
ATGATGAGGAGGTGGTGGAGGAGAAGGAAGAAGAAGAAAAGGGTGATGATGATGATAAGAATGATGACCCTGGTTGTGATGATGATGATGAAGTTGACGATTATGATGATGACGGTGTCAAAAATGACGACGTCGGCAACCAAATGCACCAAGCACACCAAGACGATGTTTGCATCATTTCTACTTGCGCGTGCGAAAAACAGTTTAGAATAATTCATTTTGCTGAATTATATTTACACACTCACTCATATATATATACATACATACACACACACACACACACACAC
>NW_026298688.1:0-462 GCF_001194135.2 Octopus bimaculoides
GTTTGATGGTGATGGCTCTTTGATAAGGATGGGCTCTGCTCCATCTATCACTATGCATATGAGTGTATACACACACACACCTGCGTGTGTGTGTGTGTAATGTGCTTGTGTATCTCTCTCTCAATCTATCTGTCTAAATATATCTGCAGTCTAATTACTGAAACAAGTAAAAGAAAACATAAATATATATATATGTATGTATATGTGTGTGTGTGTGAGTGCATGTGTGTCTGTTTGTGTATGTGCACACACATACACACACACACATATATATATGCAGGTATGAGGTGTGTGGTCAAGAAGTTTGCATCCCAACCACATGATTCTGGGTTCAATCCCACAGTGTGTATTATGTGTACAAACATGTTTGTGTCTCCTTGTCATTTACAGCATGAAGGTTGTAAATGAATGTCAGAGTCGTAGAAACAGTTGCAGTGATTTCCAATATTCTGCAGAAAACAT
>NW_026298689.1:0-254 GCF_001194135.2 Octopus bimaculoides
TTACACTTGTGTGTGAATATTCACATGTGTACTTAAGTAGCGTTTTTGAGAGAATGATTTACCGCAGATATTGCAATGATATGGTTCCCCTCCTGTATGAATGCGCTGGTGTCTAGTTAAGTCACTACTTTGAGAAAATGATTTACCACAGATATCACACTGGTATGGTTTCTCTCCAGTATGAATACGCTTATGTATAGTTATGCTAGCTCTGTGAGAGAAAGATTCACCACAGATGTTGCACTGATATGGTT
>NW_026298691.1:0-781 GCF_001194135.2 Octopus bimaculoides
GGGGGGTTAGGGAGATAGAAAGGGTTAGGTTGGTGTTAACATATTCAGTGCTGTGAGCTTTAAAAAAACTGACAAAAAATAGATATAATGTAAAAGACACAGGTATGCTCATAGATAGACAGAGAGAAATACATACATACATACATACATACATACAGACTCTACTATCTATCTATCTGACAGACAGACAGACAGACAGACAGACAGACAGACAGACAGACAGACAGACAGACAGACAGACAGACGGATGAATAGAAGGAAAGGCAAACATAAGACAAATTGACAGAAAACTAGTGAAGCTGAAATGGCTTGCTTCGGGAGTCACACATTCTAGCTCCACCGTTGTTTGTTGGTGCGGATGTCGTTGGTTCCTATTCCAAAACTAACGCTAACGGTGAATCAAAATCCTAATTTCAAATCTAGACGCGAAATCTAACCCCAATCCTAACCTTAAATCATCACTAATCCTTTTGACTTACTCCACATACTTAAGCATAAATCCCAATGTCGAACTGACCCCCGCCAAAAAGTTAATACTAACTTTAACTTGTTACCTTAGATCGTAATCTCGACCCTTAAGCCTAATCCTAAAGACTAAATCTAAATCCTAACACCAAGTTCTAACGCTTGTCATACTTTTATAGTGCCGCCGCCTTCCACGCCACGCTGCTTCCATTGAGATAATTAAAACATGGCCTAGACGGTGCAGACTTCCTTTACCAGTTCGAGCCAGCGAGGCTGGACAGAAGGGACAGTAAAAGGCCAGACGGCATAGCAGTTT
>NW_026298692.1:0-238 GCF_001194135.2 Octopus bimaculoides
AAACTTGTAGTATAATATGTGTATTCATAGAATCCTGTGGCTATCTCAGAAAATTCGATTCCTCTAGCGGTGTTACCATGAGATTCTGGTGATCTAACGAGCTAGCTTTCTTTATCTACATTGATCAGTAGATACAACTGTATTGTATAATGCTTAGTGTACATATTATTGCAGACATGTAAACATAGTGTATGATGTACTGAAATTATTATTATTACATGAAGAGGTCTGCGTAGGG
>NW_026298693.1:0-266 GCF_001194135.2 Octopus bimaculoides
CCGACCAAAGCCTTGTGAGTAGATTTGGTAGACGGAAACTGAAAGAAGCAAAGTAGCAGAAAAAGAAAAAGGGAGAGAGAGGCGGATAAGTGAAGTGACGCAGTAATATGAACGAAGGTAGCAGTATGAGAGAGAGTCTATTTCAAAAGTGTCCTTAATTCGTGCCATGTTGGGGCACTGACTTGAAGAATTTTTAGTCCAATGTATCAACCCCAGCAGTTATTTTTATAAGCCCAGTACTTATTTTATAGATGTCTTTGCTGAAC
>NW_026298694.1:0-1079 GCF_001194135.2 Octopus bimaculoides
TGTAAGGGGAAAGTAAGAAGTAAAATAAGCGAAAATGCACATTGGAAATCTAAAACTTAAAGGCTTTTTATGAAAAGTAACGATAGATATATACAATTAGATGAACTGAGGTAGGAATAAAAGTAATAAAAGTCTTTATTGTGAATTGCTAAAGAGATTCAAAAGCATACCGGTTTCATAAAGTTACTAATCATTGCTTTAAATGCACACTGATTACTGAACGGTATCAGGTCTACAAGTCCCCGAGTAAAAAGATTATGTGTAAGGGAGGTAAGCAGTTCTGGATTTGGTGCAATTAGGGTAGATATAGATCTGTAATGTGAATGGTGTATCGGATGTATGGGAGTTAGTGGTATTAATTGAAAGGTTAGAAGTGTTTTGTATTATGTTATGTGTTCATATTGAGTTGTGGAAGATATTTATTGATGAAAGTTGCCTCTTTGTTCATTCTTTGTTGTACTGAGGTGGTCTGTGAACATTGATAGAAGGGGAAAATTAGGAAATTAGGATTAAGATTCCTAGCACACCTTTCTATGTGTCCAATGACCTGCATCTGTCTGTACTGTGGGTGGCGGATTTGTTCTTTGTGGAGAGTGGTTCTTTGACGAAGTGATATTCCTGTTTGGCCAATATAATTATTACCACACCCTAAGCATGTAAAGGCATAGATTAGATTTTCCGAGGCAAAGGTGAAATTTAATCTTAAATATTTGATGATACCTCTTGGAAAGAGGTATCATCATTCATGTCGATACCCAGGTTCCTCACTGATTTAGCCTCTGGGATTGTAATGGGATTCAGCCTCTGGGATTGCATGTGTGCAACATCACTGGGCTTCTGTATAGGAGAAAAATGTGTCCGCATGGATGATGGTGCACTTGCGCTTAATGATTCTGCAAAGAAAGAGGCTTGGAGATGCCTTTATGAAAGACTGTTGCATATGAAGAATAAATGGGAGGAGGAGAGTCTGCCGAAGGTAAAGGTGCTACAAAGTTTCTACAGTTAGATGCTACAAAGGTAAAGGTGACACTTTAGATAGAAATAACTACAAGGGTATCAAATTATTGGATCAGGTGATG
>NW_026298695.1:0-271 GCF_001194135.2 Octopus bimaculoides
GGTGAGAGGTACTGCGTGTGATAACCGTGTGTGTACAGTGGATGAATGCGTGACTTGTGTATGTGAGCGTGTGTTTCTGTGTGTATGTGTGTGTATAGGTGCATGTATGTATGAGTGTGTGTGCGTACGTGATTGTGTAAGTGCTTGTGAGCGTGTGTGTATGTATGTATAGGTGCATGTGTATATGTGTATGTGAGTAAGTACTTGTGTGTATGTGAGTATATATGTATGTATGTGTGTGTAAGTGCTTGTGTGCGTGTGTGTGTGTATA
>NW_026298696.1:0-329 GCF_001194135.2 Octopus bimaculoides
CGGACGTACGTAAGAACGAACGTACATATGTATTATGTAGGCAGGAATTAACGAAAGTACGTACGAACCAACAAACGGAGGTACGTACTAACGAACGTACGTTCGTACGTATGAACGAACGAACATACGTACGTACGTACCTACATAGGCAAGAGATAACGAAAGAACGAACGTACGTACGAACGAACGAACAAAGAAACAAACGTAAGTACGAACGTACGTATTACGTAGGCAGGAAATAACGAAAGAACGTACTTAAGTACGGACGAACGTACATATATCCGTACGAACGTACGTACGAAGGAAGGAAATAACAAAAGAACGTACGT
>NW_026298697.1:0-255 GCF_001194135.2 Octopus bimaculoides
TATATATATAAATACGCACATACACACTACATATCCATATGTATATATATATAACATATACATTTATATAGCTACCGTTCTCTATAATAAGTATGTATATATGTGTGGGCACGCATGTTATGTCTGCGCACGCCTGTATGCATATTCAAATAGAGACACACACGAGCGTACACACACACACATACACACAAATACACACACATACACACAAACACACACATGTATATAAGAAATACTGAAAAGAAGTCGATAATG
>NW_026298699.1:0-731 GCF_001194135.2 Octopus bimaculoides
ACTGGAACCCTCGACGTCGTAAGCGACGGAGTGCCAACAACAACAATCATTAGAAACACCGTTTAGCACAATATACTGAATAACCCAGAGCGAACGATGAGATTGTTTATACTTCTAAAAATAATAGTCAAATCGCTCTTAAATTCTACTCGATCATTTCTAAAAAGAGAAGGATATATCGTATAATAAGGTCCCGGCACGCCGAAATTGAAAAGACAGTCTCGTTTGAAGTCTATGATCTTATGTCTGTTTCTATAGCCTAGAGATGAAAACCCAAAATACGGAAAGCTTATATGTTAACTGCAAGACACAGCTGACAATTATATCCCTCAAATCGCGTCCTAACGTTTTAAAATTGAGGGCAAAATTGTATCCATCGATATTTTATATCTGAACTGTAAAGCCGGCTTGGTGAAAGGTGAACCTTCTTTTTAATAATGTCTGTTGGGTAATGGCTTCTTTAAAATGGGGCAGAATAATGACGACAGCGATGACGACAAAAATAACTATGATATCGCCGCGTAAAGACACTTGCACGTTAATTTCACGAACAGGCTGTTCCGTTGATCGGATCAACTGGAACCCTCGTCGTCGTAACCGACGGAGTGCCAACCACCATAAGATTTAGAAATATCAAATAAAAACGTGACCATGTAAAAATAGATAATTAACTTATACCCTAGATGATGTAGCGAGAGTTACCAATGAAATCATGGTATTAAGAATTGTTT
>NW_026298700.1:0-208 GCF_001194135.2 Octopus bimaculoides
AAGTGAAACAATAACATCTCTCTATTCTAATGTCAGATATTTTCACTTTATTACTTTCACTTTAATACTGAAAATTATCTCACGTATATACAGGCATACATACATATGCCTGTATATATGTGTACACAGTACATGTACATCTATATATAGACACCTACACATATACATGTATACATATACATCTATCTATCTATCTATATATATATAT
>NW_026298701.1:0-354 GCF_001194135.2 Octopus bimaculoides
ACCCTCTTTGTACAGTATGTCTGTGACCAATTTGTAGTGTGTTGGCGAGTTAATATTTTCTATTCAGCCAGATTAAATTCTTTTGGGCGAAAACATTTGTATGGTATGTGTGGTGTATATATATATATGCGATGTATGTGAAGCAACACACCCTCCCACAGACAGAGGCGGTTAGCTAATGATGTGGAACTTCTGATGTGGTAATTCTGTCCATTCTGGCATTAAATCCATTATCATATCTGCTATATAAATCTAATAGATATATTTGCTAGAGATACCAATATAACCCATGATTTCTTTCTGGATGACCTAACGATTTACACACAGCATATTAATAATGCCAAAATACAGGTA
>NW_026298702.1:0-603 GCF_001194135.2 Octopus bimaculoides
ATATATATATATATATACATATATATGTACATATGTATGTATTTGTGTGTCTGTGTTTGTCCACACACCATCACTTGACTACAGATGTTGGCTTGTTTACCTCCCCGTATCCTAGCAGTTCGGTAAAAGAGACCGATAGAATAAGTACTAGGCTTACAAAAATTTGTTTATAAATTATATATATATGTATGTATACAGCATGTCGTTTCCAATTGCATCATGGTGCTGTTTTTCTCACAGACGGTGTCCAACTAACCCTACTATACTGTGTAGTCGACAAACTGATAAAAAAAAAAACAATGCGAAATTAAAAAAATCTAGAATAGCGACAATTTACCCATCGCACCCTGTATATATGAATATGCATGTATACATATATATGTACCCACACATACACGCACGCCCCCTTCACACATTACACATTAGAACTACATTATCGAACAGTTTGCGATAAGGCAAATGCCTTTATATTTTTATATGAACGTTTAGGGATATAAACATTTGGAAGCTAGAAACCAACTAAAGAATGAACTACACGAAATATTTGTGTGCATCACATATCCTGACATTTGATATACGTACGTATTGATATATGTATATATA
>NW_026298703.1:0-407 GCF_001194135.2 Octopus bimaculoides
GCAACAAAACATGAAAAACTTGTCTTACCTTAGGAATATAAATAAAACATAGAAACAGAGCTGGAATTCTTTTGAATAATATATTCCTTTATACACCATCATACAAACCCCTTTATATATACTCTTTACTCTTTTACTCTTTTATTTGTTTCAGTCATTTGACTGCGGCCATGCTGGAGCATCGCCTTTAGTCGAGCAAATCGACCCCGGGACTTTTTCTTTGTAAGCCTAGTACTTATTCTATCGGTTTCTTTTGCCGAATCGCTAAGTGACGGGGACATAAACACACCAGCATCGGTTGTCAAGCAATGCTAGGGGGGCAAACACAGACACACAAACACACACACATACATACACATATACACATATATACGATGGTCTTCTTTCAGTTTCCGTCTACCAAATCC
>NW_026298704.1:0-205 GCF_001194135.2 Octopus bimaculoides
TTATTATTTCATTTTTGTTATGTTATTTTATTATATTGTTTTTAACCACCGACTTAACACTACACGCTGAATTGTGGCAGGGTATGGACGGATTCCGGAGTACCGAGAAAATTATGTATAAATATATCAAATTAAGAATTCTATGAGGTATAGTGCAATGCAAAATACCAAACGGAACCTCACCTCTTATATCTCATCTTTCTTC
>NW_026298705.1:0-236 GCF_001194135.2 Octopus bimaculoides
TTTATATATATATATATATATATATATATATACACGCATAAACACACATGCAGAAACACATATACAAGTCTCCGCGTATGAATGGTAAGATTAGCTGGTCATATGGAAGTGACACTAGAAAATATATTTGTTTATTCACTGACTAAATGTAACTTACATTCTGACACTGACTATATCTGACAAAAGCACAAATGGGTCCTTGTTTGATAATTGAAATTGGAAGTTGCCTTGTGTAG
>NW_026298706.1:0-205 GCF_001194135.2 Octopus bimaculoides
GAATAAGTATGAATTTAAGACAAAAACTGAGTTCAATTGAATTTCATGGAAACAGATAAATAATAGAGAACAGACTAAAGTGCAAAAAAGGTATGAGAAAAATGTTGAGGCAGTAAATAAATAAAAATCTCTCTATCTTATCTGCAGCATAATCTTGGAGACTTCGTCGTAGTATGCCAGCGGAGATGACATTGAGACAATTTAG
>NW_026298707.1:0-347 GCF_001194135.2 Octopus bimaculoides
TATATATATATATATATATATGTATATATATATGTACGTGTGTGTAGATAAACTTTGGTTGTTAGGATTCTGAAATTTCTGAATTCTCGCACATTACTGCAATGGGGCCCATTCGGAAGAATGCCCCATTGCACAGTATCACGGCACTCTCCGAAAACGTGGAATAACGATGTTCATTAGTATGTGCTCATTTGTGTATACAGAAGACAGACAGACAGAAAAATAGATAGATAGATAGATAGGTTTATCTATTATATGCATATACATATGTATGTGAGTGTGTGCAGGTGGGAACACATATAAACAAACATATGCATGCACACATACACATACATATATATATATAT
>NW_026298708.1:0-240 GCF_001194135.2 Octopus bimaculoides
ATATATGGTATATAGTATATAAAATGAAGTATAATATATATCTATTTTGATAAACATACAATTTCAGAGCGTGGCTAAAATTATATATTGACGAAAAAAAGTATACTCTGCCTTATATTTCAGCATCAGAGTAAGTATATATGTATCTATCTACATATTTATTTATCTATCTATATACCTATCTGTCTGTAAAGGTAGATGTAGATAGATAGATAGATAGATAGATAGATAGATAGATAG
>NW_026298709.1:0-366 GCF_001194135.2 Octopus bimaculoides
ATTTACCGCGCATGTGCGGTTTACCTTATCGGCAGCAAATACAAAAAATGGCGATTTACTTTCAGAAATTAGCCAAAAAATATGTTATCATTATTATTAAATCATAGGGCAGTAAACAAATTTTTGAAATTTTATTTACCACCAGTGGTTCAGCGAGAATAAAAATCAGTCAATAGACTATATATTATTCATTTAAAATACAGAGATGCCTATAATAGGACATCTAACCCGCTAGAAAGAGCAGCAAAATACTCTATACCACAAAAATAGCGATAATTTCGAAAGGGAATGAAAAATAAAAACATTTACCAATCTATTTTGCTGCTCTTTCTAGCCGGTTAGATGTCCTATTATAGGCATCTCTGT
>NW_026298710.1:0-418 GCF_001194135.2 Octopus bimaculoides
GAAATATATATATATATATATATATATATATATGTATGTATGTATGTATAGGGAGAATTCATAAAAAAAAACAAAAGATAAAGACAGGTGGTGTAGAAAACAAAGTGATGTATTAGTATAACGATCGGGAATTGAAAAAGTCTTTGACGTTTCGAGCATACGCTCTTCCACAGAATGTATATAGATGTATACATATGCATGTATGTATGCATGTATATATGTATATATATGCATGTATGTGTGGAGATGTATGCATGTATGTAGGTATCTATATCTATATATATGTGTGTGTGTGTGTGTGTGTGTGTGTGTGTGTGTGTGTGTGTCTGTACATATGTATGTAATGTAGTTATGGATGTACGTACGTTATTCAATAGAAAACACTATACTCACATTTGAACATTTTCTGATATTTTGT
>NW_026298711.1:0-497 GCF_001194135.2 Octopus bimaculoides
TATACTTGGAATTCATTAATTTGTGTTAGTATTAGTGTTAACACTTATGAAGTCCCAGTTGTCGTTATAGATGTTTTGATCTATTCGATATATGAGAACAGGATTTTAATAATACAATATAGGGAAAATGGAGAGATTGATCACAGAAAAAAAATCAATTTATCTATATAATAGACAGCTTCATGTCGCTTACGTATGTTTCAACGTCTTTCCTTCCGTCACATAGAGAGTTACTTACCAACTGAACTCAGATGGCAAGCGACTTGCCACCTATTACGCTGGGAATGAATTTTAGTCAATTTTTGCCCTGATGAGATTTTTACCTTTTAAATGCACAACGCTATCTTAATTGCAATACCTGAATGAAGGTAAGAAATTGCAACGTACGTAGGCGATATGAAACTTGACTATTATATAAATAAATTGACCTTTTCTGTGTTCAAACTCTTCATTTTCCTCATATGTGTATATATATATATATATATATATATATATAT
>NW_026298712.1:0-228 GCF_001194135.2 Octopus bimaculoides
ACACAAATTAAATCTTGCCATGGAGGAATGTAGTGGCGGACAAAAAACATATATATATAAATAGTTGGAATTTACAAAAAACAAAAGACGACAAACAGGGGCATTAATTTAATGCTCAGGAAGGTAAGAAAGTATTTCATGTTTCGAGCCTACGTTCTTCCACAGAAAGGAACATGAGAAAATAAATGGAGAGAATAAAAAAGAAAGCTTTAGTAGCTAGCAGTCAAT
>NW_026298713.1:0-496 GCF_001194135.2 Octopus bimaculoides
TATATATTTATATTTATATATTTATTTATTTATTTATTTATATATGTATACACACGTTTCATGCATATACAAATTTACACGTATATATATATATATATGTCTATATGCATATAAATGCAGGCATGTGTCTTTGCGCCCGTGGTTGTGTCTGTGCACACAAAATATTATCCATAGTTTAGTAATGTAAGATTACCAAACATCAGGTAATGGTATCTCTCCCTCTCCAACAGCAATAACTGACAAAATATATTTTCATTCATGTTTGCTTTAAGCAGCAGGTTTTCGGAAATTTCTAGAAACGATCTACAATATCATATTGTCGTTGTCCATACTAATGGCAGAATTCTTTCGATTATATTATGAAGTTTTCTAAAGAAACGATCTTAGTGAAAAATCGAGGCGTTCTATAATAATTTATGCTGTTCAATGGCGAAAAGGGAACGGAAAGAAAAAGATCATTATATTGCCTAATATAACATGTTTGTATTATATGGTA
>NW_026298714.1:0-292 GCF_001194135.2 Octopus bimaculoides
TATACATATATATATATATATATATATGTCTATATGCGATTGTGTGTGTGCATGTGTATGTGTGTGTGTGTGTCTAAGCTTGTGCATTATTCCAGGGGATGACACGTTCGAAAAAAGTTAATTCTGCCCACTTAAAATCAAGTGCTCAATGTCAGAGAGTGAATAATAACAATATATTCAAAATTCATTAAACCGACAAAAGATATATTCTGTCTAGTCTCCGTCACACTTGTGCATGCACCTGAGTATGTCTGTGAGTGTATGTGTGTGTGTGAGTTTGTATGTGTGTGTG
>NW_026298715.1:0-573 GCF_001194135.2 Octopus bimaculoides
TATCGTATCTCCAGCTGCTTCAGATGCCAAGATATCAAAATTTGTCAAAGTGTAGTATTACAGTTTTTCTATGGAATTGTGAGACTAGTTTTTTGTTTTCTGAAAAAGCAACGTTTTGGACTTATGACACTTCTGCATAATAGCAACAATATACATATATATAAAACAAATGTTCTAAAAAGGTTTCCAGATATAAAATAATTTTTGATTTATAGAAATTGTCTTTATTCTGAGAGAAAGTAAACAAACATGTAATGGCAATTGCAACTGACTCCAAATGAAAACATGAGATAATCTGATGAATCAAAAATTCTCTGGAAATGGCACACCAATAAGGAAAATGCAGTCTGCAAATTTCTATATTGCAGTACGTAAATGATATAGGTGTGTGTATTTATATATATAAGTATATATATAATGTGTGTGTGTTTTTGTGTGTGCGCGTTTGCATATATGTGTGTCGTGATATATATGATCATCCTCATTGTCATTAGCAGTATCATCATTCAACATCTATTTCCATGTTGGTATGGGTTTGATGGTCAAATAGAAGCTGATTTGATGTATATATAT
>NW_026298716.1:0-593 GCF_001194135.2 Octopus bimaculoides
CGATAAAGCCGAATTTTATAACTCTGCCTTACTTAAAGCAGGCTATAAAGGAAAAATTACCAATATTAAACCCTATTGACATCAATTCTACCTCTATTAATCAGAACATGAAAACACGTCATAACATGAAAACACGTCATAACAACACTAAATCGAAAAATGTAATTTTGCAGCGTGAGGGAGATAACCGTTATTTAAGACTTTTTTACGTTATAAAAGTAAATATAGGACTTTTAAAGATAATTAACCTAATAACAAGGTATGTCCTAGTAAAACTGTTTGGTTGAAAATTCCACATGGTAAGCAGATCAAATCCAACCTCCCCTACCAGTTTCGTGACGCTATAGATACGAATTTCGCCAAAAATTCAAGATACCATTCCATTATCAATTCACACCGAATTAGAATAGAGTTTTCAAAGAACAAAAACCTTTCACAAATCATCTCTTCGCATAACAATAAGCTGCTAAATACAAATCCACTTACTGAAAATAATAACATTGATATTAACACAAACCATCCTTTGAATAATAATAACAACAATATTAGTATTTCTGATATAAATTCCAATCGCATTCGTTTCCTTAGCAGTA
>NW_026298717.1:0-447 GCF_001194135.2 Octopus bimaculoides
ACAGAAGTGATTTAACACCACTTAGAATTAAAGTTCAAAGTTCTTCAACTTCCTTGGGCACATTTCACACCTCAAAACCAGAAGACACCGAAAGGCAAGTTTGCACCAATCCGGCACACACAAGAGCGAACAACAGGCACCCAGCAGGTATCAACAGGCAAAAGTTCAATTCCGCTCACCATGTCCAAAAAGGTTCACCAAACATGAGTCAAAAACAATTACAGCACACCGCAGGTATCCATCAGTAAAAACAATTTCACGAATTTCATACAATACCTATGGCCATTTCGGAGGTACACCACTGTATTTCAAAACACAATAGAGTGTAAACTGGTGCTGACCCCCTCGTCAGGGTAAACACACGTACAAAGTCACTACATGCACAAGGGGGGAAAAAAAAAATGATTTTTCTAAAGAGCAAATATATATAAACAAAATGGACCAGCC
>NW_026298718.1:0-239 GCF_001194135.2 Octopus bimaculoides
GACCTTGAACTCTGCTGTGCATGTGCACCAAGTTTTAATGTTCTAGCTCAAGTTTGTCGGCCAAGTTTGTTCCAAAACTGCTTTCAGCTGACTAAAAAGACACACAGGTTTCAGTGGCACAAGATCTCCTTGATTGTGTCAAGAATGATAAAAACTTTTTGAAAACATTGCATAGGCCTCTGAGCGGGAATCGCCAAGCTTTTGGCAAAATTTGATGCAGATTCTCTGCTCAACTTTCT
>NW_026298719.1:0-208 GCF_001194135.2 Octopus bimaculoides
TTTCTTTCTCTCTTTCTCTCTCTGTCTCTCTGTGACAGAGCAAATGTTTTCCATCCATGACCATCCTGCTCTGTTCTTCTCTTCAGGATCACATTGTAAACCTAAGACCATGTTATCCTACATGACTTCCTCGCTATTGTTGTTGTTGGAACAAGTAGTGGTGGTGGCGGCGGTGGTAGCAGTGGTGGTGGTGGTAGTGGTGGTGGTG
>NW_026298720.1:0-286 GCF_001194135.2 Octopus bimaculoides
TATATATATATATGTATATATGCATACATTCATATATGTAACGTTCTAATATATATGTCCATATGTATGCATATATACAACACAGTATATATATATATCTGTATGTGTATATGTTTTGTATGGGTGAATTTTGGAATCTCTATGCCTGTCTGTGGTATATGCATGGATATATATATATATATATATATATATATATATATGGGGTGTGTACATACAAACACATGTATCCATCCATCCATACATACATACACACATACATACGTACATACATACATACATACATACA
>NW_026298721.1:0-644 GCF_001194135.2 Octopus bimaculoides
GGGGATGAGTATAGGAAAGAGAGAATGAATGAATAAAGGGAGATTGAATGAATGAATGAAGGTAGGAAGAAAGAAAGGAAAGAAGGAAAAATGGAAAAAAAAAAGAAAGATTAAAGGAAAAAATAGATGAGAGAAAGAAAGAAAATATGAAAGACGGAATGAAAAAGGAAATAAGAAAAAAAAGAGAAGAAAGAAAGGAAAAAGGATGTAAAGAGTGAATGAATGATGGATGAATGAATGAAGGAAGGAAGGGGGGAGAGAGGAAGGGAGGAAGGAAGGAAGGAAGGAAGGATAAACGAAAAGAAGAAAAGAATGCAATCAACGAATCAATAATTGAAGAAAGAAAGAGAAATAAGGAATGAAAAAAAAATGAGAAACGTTGGATAGGAAGAAAAAGAAAAGAAAGAACAAAATAAGTAATCATCCCACATCCTCCTCCTGCTTCTCTCGCTTCTTCTCCTCCTCCTGCTCCTCTTCCCCCCCCTGCTCCTCCTTTTCATGCTTTTCTTCCTCTCCCTCCTCCTCCAATGTGTCTAGAAGCGAGGTCCTAAATTAGAGGTTGTCAACGGGGGCCTATATGACCTTTGGGGGAGGTGGGGGTCCATATAAGATTTTCTCCTTAAAATCTATGGTTTTACGAGTAA
>NW_026298722.1:0-362 GCF_001194135.2 Octopus bimaculoides
TATATACATACATATGATCCCACGTCCAACCAAGTTATCCGATGTTACACCTCGCTGATCACAATACGCTTTTTTGCATTCAAATGATGCCAGCCTTCAAATGATGCCAGCCCATTGGTTAGTCGAGCGGGCTAACACTGTGCACCCCATCCTGAACAAAAGAGGGGAAAGAGCTACATGCACAAGACCCCCCCAACACACTACCCTGTCTGGGAATCGAACCCACGATCTAGAGACCGTGAGTGCAACACCGTAACCACTAGGACATGCTCCATCACACATACATATACACACACACACATTATATAAGTGGCTTGCTTACCAACCACATGGTTCTGTGTTCAGTCCCACTGCGTGGCACC
>NW_026298723.1:0-234 GCF_001194135.2 Octopus bimaculoides
ACACAATACACACACACACTCAAATACACACATGCATGCACACAATCAAGCCCTTGCTTTCTGTTATACACAAGCAACAAATATGCAATACAATTATTTGTATGTGAGCATTATTAAATTTTTAAATATTTGAAACTGTATAGCAGGTGACATAAAAGAAAAAACACAATAAATCTATGTTGCTGTAAACAAAGAAACATTGCATAAATTATGGGCATGTATATGTTAGTGTCT
>NW_026298724.1:0-242 GCF_001194135.2 Octopus bimaculoides
AGACACAGACAGACAGACACAGACAGACAGACACAGACAGACAGACAGACTTAGACTGATAGATAGGTAGAAAGTAGATAGATACATACAGACAAACAGGCAGACATGATAGACTAACAGACAGACAGGTAGATTGATAGATACATACATACAGGCATACATGCATGAACAGACAAACAGACACAGACAAACAGACACAGACAAACAGATAGATAGATAGATAGATAGATAGATAGATAGAT
>NW_026298725.1:0-287 GCF_001194135.2 Octopus bimaculoides
TTTTTTTAGATTTTAATTATTTCTGTGATAAAATTAGCGTTTTCATGCCCCAAAATTAATAAATTAATACACATACAGTACAGTACTGTACTGTATAACACATTAATTAAAATATATTAGAAGAAAATATATAGTGTACCATAGCCGAGTAAATAAAGAATCACACATACTGTATGGAAAACGAAACTCAGGAGGCGAGTGTGTGGTGTCATTTTGCATTTATAATAAAATAAATTTGTACAACTACTATTAAACCTTGGGAGAGGCATTATGCCAGTAATAAACAC
>NW_026298726.1:0-710 GCF_001194135.2 Octopus bimaculoides
TCGTATTTGGTAAATTGTGAAAGAATGATCATACCGCTTCGGTATTATTCTATTACTCTGCAGAAATTGGTGCTAGAATGGAAGCCTGTGAAAAATGGTAACCAAATCAAAACTTAAACCGAAACAACGTTATCAGTGATACACATCAATTCACAGTTTGTGTTGATGGATTTACATCCATTAATATTGGTGAAAGTGAATGAATCTTAGTTGAGAAACGGATTAAGGATGTGAGATATTTCAAGAATAGAAAA
Organism: Octopus bimaculoides; assembly: GCF_001194135.2. Classification (NCBI taxonomy): domain Eukaryota; kingdom Metazoa; phylum Mollusca; class Cephalopoda; order Octopoda; family Octopodidae; genus Octopus; species Octopus bimaculoides. The sequence continues at coordinate 255 of NW_026298726.1, forward strand.
AAGGCAGAAAAAATAATGAACTTTACAAGCTGATATAAGCACGGATATGTAGATATATACCCTTGTTAGTGATATACGAAGATGGTAGGCTTGCAATATTTATAGGTGTAACGTCTTCTGTGTATGAACTGCAGAATATTTTCTGAACAGCAATTGAGTAATGGGATCTAGTGTAAGGGAAAAGGATATCATATCTATTGACGATATTAAGATTACGGCAATTGTTACCGACTACATATGATTCAGTTCAAAAAGCATGTTACTGTTAAGATGATACTGCGTTCAATTATTCTCTAACGATCGCCATAAAATACCCTTTGCTTCTGATGGGATTCTTAAAAAAGTATGCATGCAGGTAAGATCCTGATGTGTATAGGTCTGTGGTCATACAAGCTTAAGTGTTTGAGTCGATGCTGGTTACTAAGCACATTATTCTAAGTTGTGCGTCTGTGTGTG
>NW_026298727.1:0-1526 GCF_001194135.2 Octopus bimaculoides
ATACATATATATATATACGTATGTATATATATATATCTATGTGTATATACACGCATAAACATATATAAAGGTCAATATATAAGTATATATAACTTGCACACGTATACATCGCTCACTTTCGCACATATATGCAAAGAATGACAAACATACTTCACATTATCGAAGAGCGCACAAAATTTGGTTGTGCCAACGAGTGACACTGAGGAAGATCTCAGCGTGATTTCTCGACCGCTACTAGAAATAACAGCCAAATCTCCCTCAAAGCACCCAAACCATCACATTTAAATACATATGCAAAACCGTCACATTTAGATAGGTATGCAAAAAAGATGGAATTGTCATTACTAGAATGCCTTTCAGGACAAGTCTATACGTTGAGAGCTGACTTGGTAATGAATAACAATAGATTCTTGGGTTCATAATAAGCTTAATGACAGAATATCAATTTATTCCCGAGGCAGAAGTGAAAATATTTATTAGAGAGCGGGAAAGGGGCTGTCTGATTTGTTTACTATTTAGTTAGGGAGGGAAGGGCAGCGCCTATAACACTTCTTTTTCAAGAGGAACGGAGAAACTTATCTTCAAACCAAAGACCTGTTTCAAATGCTCGAATACTCGCAACAGAATGAACTGAGTTAAGAACACTCAAGAGATAAGATGGAGAAGTTATCAAAAAAGAAGACAGATTAAGTGGACCATCTACAAAATCGGAATACAAAGGACATGCATAAATAATGTAATGTGTTGTCTGATTTTCTATCAATTCAGCCAACCCATCGCCCTGGATTGCAACTTCATTTTATCATTCGCGAAGAACGAATAGCAAAACTGACTGCGACAGAAAACTGAGAAAAATTACGTGTCTTTCTCAAAAATATTACTTTGGCTTGTAAAATGAAATAGTTACGAGGAATTGAAACTGTGCCACGAGCTCAGTTAACAAGTGTTTCTCTTTTCTACCAGTATCACAAAAATGACAGCGGTGGGGAGCTCTTGTGTTTGTCGTTCCCCGCCTCCTGTATAGCCTTATACAGCAGACCCAAAAATGCTGCCCCATAAAAGCGCCGACGGGGTCAGTCACCCTATTATCCCCACTAACTACGCTACTGAAAAGTGGAGAATTATAAACGGTTAAGTGGGCAGAATGTCAGTGTTTCATAATCTCTATGCCTAAGAGTGTTAACATTCCCTGTCACTAAAGCCAGGACATTTGGAACAATTCCTTCAAAGCAGCTGGTACACTTGAAGAACTTCTTTCGGAGTAGCGCTGCATTCAAATCTTTCGACAGTCAAATCAGATATCGCGATTCTGATAGGAGAAAAGATCTTTAACCCGTTTAACACTTTGGAATCTCGGTTATGCTCCACCAATCGAAGACACATTTATGCAGTAACGGCGAATAGAAAATGTGCAAAAATCAACAACTTGGGCAAGTTTCTTCTACTATAACCTCAGGTTGACCAAAGCCTTGTGAATGGATTTGGTAGAGGCAAACTAAAAAAAAGCACGTCGTGTTTGTGTGTGT
>NW_026298728.1:0-212 GCF_001194135.2 Octopus bimaculoides
GATGTATGTTCGACAGGGTTCTGAAGAGTTCTTGACTTTAAGGGTATCGCGAAAAAGCTGGTTGGAGGCCCAAACTTCTGAGTTCTTTCACGGGGTTTAGAAAAACCGAAGGACCGTTGTAATTTGTGTGTCAATCTCACAGGAGAATATGTTGAATAAAATCATAATTAATTGATCCTCCTCCATCTTCTTTTACCCAAAGCCAAGAACAG
>NW_026298729.1:0-609 GCF_001194135.2 Octopus bimaculoides
TATATATATATATATATATATATATATATATAGATACATAAATACATATATATATACATATATATAGATACATGAATATATATAAATATGTGCATATATATACATGCATATATATACATGCATATATATATGTGTATATATATATATGCACTCACACACACACACACGTATGTGTGTGTATATATATATATATATATAGGCGGAGGCGCGGCTGTCTGGTAAGAAGCTTGCTTCGCAACCACATGGTTCCGAGTTCAGTCCCACTGCGTAGCACCTTGAGTGTCTTATAGTATAACCTTGGGCAGACCAAAGCCTTGTGAGTGCATTTACTAGGCGGAGATGAAAGAAGCCCGTCGAATATATGTGTGTGTGCGCGCGCGCGTGTTTTTGTACCCCCACCATTACTTAACAGCCTATGTTGGCGTGTTTACGTCCCCTTAAACTAGAGGTTCGGCGAAAGATACCGATAGAATAAGTCATGTGGACCATTTGTTCAGGATAAGGCGGTGCTCAAGCATGGCCGATGTCAGGTGACTGAAACAAGTTAAAGAATGAGAGAATAAATATATACACATTGATATTGATTTATATATATATATATATATATAT
>NW_026298730.1:0-317 GCF_001194135.2 Octopus bimaculoides
AGTATAAGATGAAGGAGGCAGAACAGAAAAAGAAAGGGAAAAAGATGAAGAGGACTGAAAACAAAAAAGAGGAGGAAGAGAAATAAGACGAAGACGAAGAAGAAGAAAAAGGAGCATAATAAGAATAATAAGATTAAGAATACACACACGCACACACATATACACACACACACACACACACACATATATATATGTATGTATCTATGTATACAAATATGTATATATATATATATATATAAATACATACATATATACATACACACACACATATATATATACACACATACACACACACATATATATATGTATATATGTAT
>NW_026298731.1:0-401 GCF_001194135.2 Octopus bimaculoides
CCCAGACCGGGCGTTGTGAGTGTTTATTGAGCGAAAACACTTAAAGCTACTCAAGGCTCTGGCAGGGGAAGGTGGCAAACCCTGCTCTACTCTTTCACCACAACTTTCTCTCACTCTTACTTCCTGTTTCTGTTGTGCCTGTAATTCAAAGGGTCAGCCTTGTCACACTGTCTCACACTGAATATCCCCGAGAACTACGTTAAGGGTACACGTGTCTGTGGAGTGCTCAGCCACTTGCACATTAATTTCCTGAGCAGGCTATTCCGTTGATCGGATCAACTGGAACTCTCGACGTCGTAAGCGACGGAGTGCCAACAACAAATATATATATACATATATACATACATACATACACACACAGACACACATACACACACACACACACATATATATACATATAT
>NW_026298732.1:0-440 GCF_001194135.2 Octopus bimaculoides
CCGCGAGTCCGCTGCCCTAACCACTGGGCCATTGCGCCTCCACTGCTCTAGTATGTACAGCGCACGTTGTACACAGTGGGATAGGAAAGTAAGATAGAGAAAATTCAAAAGGGGGAATCACAGAATTGACGTAGGGACACACACATACACTCACACGCACACACATGTACACACACCTGCACGCATATTCACAGAGAAACAGACAACGTCTACCCATCACTATGTTCCTCATCCGCAAAAAATGTAAAAAGAGAGGACACGAGTACCCCTAAGAGCGTGGGGAGTGTTTATAAAAGCTTAAGTATATACAAATAATAAAAATGATTAAGAAGAATATACCGCACTGTTTCTAATTCGCAGATTTTCACCTATCGCAGCGGCTTTTGGAATGTAACACCCACAATAATCAAGGTATTACTGTACTATATATATATATATAT
>NW_026298733.1:0-204 GCF_001194135.2 Octopus bimaculoides
CTACATTCACCCCAAACTTTAGTTGTTGATCTCCTTAGCCTACATCACTTATTTTCATGTCTTTTTACACCAGCCGACTAAATATAAAAAATTGTATAGAGAACGAATATGAAAACAAAAATTTGTGCAGAGGGTTGGGGTGAGAGGACTTCTGGAAAATTCACAAGATCTGATTTTTCTCTCATAACTTTCAGGAAAATGGAT
>NW_026298734.1:0-269 GCF_001194135.2 Octopus bimaculoides
TCTTTCAGTTTCCGTCTATCAAATCCACTCACAAGGCTTTGGTCGGCCCCTAGGTAATAGTAGAAGACACTTGTCCAAGGTGCCACACAGTGGGACTGAACCCCCGGAACCATGTGGTTCGTAAGCAAGTTACTTAACACACAGCTACTCCTGAGACCTAAATCTAAGGCCCAACCAGTCCACTTATGCGTAACTTCCTTCCTTTATTGGACACTAAACCCCACTTGTGAAGACCTGTTGAGGCAAGTGAAATAGAAATCGAGTTAAAT
>NW_026298735.1:0-1037 GCF_001194135.2 Octopus bimaculoides
TCTATCCCCGTAACCTAGCAGTTCGATAAAAGTAATTGATAGTACAAGTAACAGACTTTAAAAAAAGGTACTTGAGTCGATTCATTCGACTAAAAGTCTTCAAGGGGGTGCTCCAGCATGGCCGCAGTCTAATGACTGAAACCAATTCTTGATTTTCTCTTTAATCTCTTTTTCAAACTTAACAAATCTTTGTATTTTCTCTTGACCCTCCTTTCAATCACTTCAAAATCGCAGCTTATTTTCGTTCTCCCGATGAGCTTCAGGTGAAACGATGTCTTTTATCTTTCACTTGCTTCAGTCATTAGACTGTGGCCATGCTGGGGCACCACACTGAAGAATTTTAGTCGAACGAATCGATTCCAGGTATATTTTTCTTTTAAGCCTGGTCCACGCGAATTTATTGAGGGCGTAAGCACAGCAACACCAGTTGTCAGTTGGTGATGGCGGGAGACAAACACAAACACAAACGTGCGCGCACACCCACCCATGCATATATATATATATATATATATGCGACGGACTTCTTTCAGTTTCCGCCTTCCAAATCCACCTACAAGGCTTTGGTCGGCTCGAGGCTACAGCAGAGGACTCTTGCCCAAGGTGCTACACTGTTACTGAACTCGGAACTATGTGGTTGGGAAACAAATTTCTTACCACACAGCCATGCCTATCTGCCACGCGATTATGGATTAAATACTTTTATTCACCCACAGATCCATCTTTGAGGACTTTATTCTAAATGGCCAAACGCAGCTTCTTGAACTTGTCACCCTCTGAAATATTTTTATTATCGCTATTTTTATCTCCTTCCCTGTCCTGTTTCTTCTTTTATTTTTCTCTCATAATCTATCGCCATCTACCCATCGTTCTTCCAGTCTCTCCCTCCTCTTCTAATTCTATCTTTCTATCTCTTCATCTCCTTGTAACTATCGTTTCGCGGCATCTCTCTCTACTTTATTTTATCGATTCCGGAAGGATAAAACGCAAATTTGAATTCGGCGGGATTTAAACTCAAAACGAACCCCCCCCCAAAAAAA
>NW_026298736.1:0-738 GCF_001194135.2 Octopus bimaculoides
TATATATATATATATATGTAGTTTTTTTTAATATTACCTATTTATATAAGTTTTGTATAAATTATAAATATCATATATAATATATATATATGTATGTATGTATGTTTATATACATGAATATATAGAAGCAAAGCTATGTAAATATTGATATAAAAGTGAATGTGTACTTTCTGTCTATCTATCTATCTATCTATCTATCTATCTATCTATCTATCTATCTATCTATCTATTTATCTATCTATTTGTCTATCTTTTCTATCTATCTATCTATCTTTCTATCTTTCTATCTATCTCTGCATTTGTCTATCTATCTATCTTTTTATCTGTCTATTAATCTATCTATTAATTTATCTATCTATTAATTTATCTATCTATTTATGCCTGTCTACCTGTATGTATGTATGTATGTATGTATGTATGTATGAGAGACCGTGCGTGCTTCTGGTGTGTGTGTCGGTGTGTGTGTGTATGTGTGTCTGTCTGTGTGTGTCTGTGTAAGACATGCGGGTATGGACTGTCAACAGTGTATGAAAACCAAATAACAAAAAAAAAAAAAAAGGTGTGATCGTATGTTTTTGGGTTAAAACGTGTGTTTTCAGAATCATAGATATGTTCATTTACTAATTCAGGTATATTTTTACAAATTTGATCAAACTACAAGCAATTTACACATTTCTTTATTGGTTAGTAACATCTTTTCGTAGCAATTTAGCTAACTTACTACATGTATATATATAT
>NW_026298737.1:0-278 GCF_001194135.2 Octopus bimaculoides
GATTTAAAATAAATATATTCTAATTGTTGTGTGAGAAAGTATATATAATCGCATTATAAAATATAGTGTCTTTCAAAAACATCCTATATTTGAACTTATATCTCATGTTTAAGAAGAAAAAAAAGCATTTTACATTTTCATTTTTGATGAACGCTGACACTATCTTCCTTTTCTTTCATTAGATGCTTTCTGTCTCCCTCTCCCACTTTTTCTTTACTTTGTTTTTGTTAGACGCTGGCAAACAATCTCTATCTCTCACACATACATCAATACAATTT
>NW_026298739.1:0-270 GCF_001194135.2 Octopus bimaculoides
TTCATTCGCTGAGGCCAACAAAAGAAGTTCAAGATAAATAGTACGAAAGTTCAACTACCTCCATCATGACAACAAATTTAGTAAATAAAATCCAATTTCATAAACAGGAATACCGAAGCGCACGGGACAAAACAGCAACAGAACATCCAAAGTGTGGCAAAGTAAAATCCAAGTTTCACCATTCCGCAGGTAACATCAGTAAAATCAAACCATTAACCTTATTTACAGTGGATTACGAGTATAGGTGGAACACAAACGCAGAACACCTAT
>NW_026298740.1:0-746 GCF_001194135.2 Octopus bimaculoides
GGTGCCACGCAGTGGGACTGAATCCAGAACCATGTGGTTGGTAAGCAAGCCACTTGCCACACAGCCACGCCTAATAATAATAACATCGAAAAATACCTTTGGAATGAGAACCCAGGTTCGAAATTTCCCCGAGACACCTGATGAAGGCTGAAGGGAATATCAGCCGAAACGCTGTGTTAACAACAAACAAGATGAGGGCAATTATCAGTCAAATGTAAATAAAACAATCTTAGTCTACTTCAAACACGATAAAGCTGAAAGCTGCTGTTAAAGGCAATGTTCCTCTATGGACGTAGAACGAAATGAATTTGATTCAATTGAAAGAATTTTCCTTGTGTCAGGTTTTAACTGAAGCATTCTTGAAATCTCTTCTTTTCTTCCTAGAACCCTTCAGCTTTTCGCCTGACAGAGCAAAAGGATTCGTTTCCATTATTATTCTTGTGAAATCTAAATTTTGATAAGACACAACATATTCAGAATCCACAAGGGATGGGACAAATGGGTGTTGGCACATCTATGCTTTCCTGGGTAGTATTAGGGGTGTAAGCGAAGAGACATGTGGTTATAGTGTTAGGGGTCACGATCGTTAGGGCGCGGCCTCCATGTTGAGACCGACTGCTGAGTTGTTTCCTTGCGCAAGGTACTTCACTGCATGTTGCTCCAGTACTCTCAGCCCTCGATGAGTACCAGTGGAAGTATGAATACACCGTTAAGCTTCCCTTAGTTGTTATATATCCCCGTGAGAT
>NW_026298741.1:0-405 GCF_001194135.2 Octopus bimaculoides
GGTGACAAAATGTTTTAACAATGTACTCATAAAGACCAGCACTTTTGCTTGCAGTAAACTGTAGTGCATTTCTGAGCCTTGGACCATTCAAAAAAGAAGAATTTTGTTCTATATTATACAAACACATAAAAGAAACTAGTTGTAATTGCTAATGACAGACAATAGAAAAAAATAATGTGTGCATGTAACAGAAAGACATATGCAAAGCACACACACACATAGCCGCAGTACATACATTATATATATCCAAGTCTTAAGATACATAGAGAAAACATTCAGATCAAACACACATGTATATGTACATACATATACACATACATGGTTTTACTAGCACAATGAGTGAGTAAAGAAAAAATAACTTAATTTGTTCACTGATTATATTGTGGCACTCCGTTGGTTACAACG
>NW_026298742.1:0-455 GCF_001194135.2 Octopus bimaculoides
GCGGTGCTCCAGCATGGCTGCAATCAAATGACTGAAACAAGTAAAAGAATGTCATAGGCCATGACGAGTTATCGTGTATTTTAAGATATAGCAACCAAATATTCTTCAAATCACACTCTACCCCGTTAAGAACGAAATATATACCACGTTATATGGGATCCTATATAAAGCTGAATCTGAGAAAGCGAAATGGAAAACAAAGAGAACGACGATTTCCTCTTTCACTCTTTTACTGGTTTAAGTCATTTGAAATTGACCCCAGGACTTATTCTTTGTAAGGTAGGTAGTTATTCTATCGGTCTTCTTTGCCGAACCGTTAAGTTACAGGAACATAAACACACCAACAACGGTTGTCAAGCGACGATGGGGGCGGGGAAAAACACAGACACAAAGACACACATAAATATATACGTACATACATACGTACATACATACGTACATACAAACACACACAT
>NW_026298743.1:0-787 GCF_001194135.2 Octopus bimaculoides
TATTCTCTTGTATTCCCCATCCTGGGTCAAACACAAAATGTTTTTATATCCAGATGAACTGAAATATTTCTCCCATCCACCCTGAATGTACAAAAAACTGTCATCAATTGTCATCATGTCATAACTAAAATCATACTCCATGTAGTGTCTGACTGAATGTAAATATTGACCATCACTGTTGAAGAAAATGATGAATCTCATGTTGAAGACAATGATGACATCTTCAGCAGTAACTTTAATATTCTTGATGTAATCATAATATTTTCCAACTTCGTTTCTCCTTATTAATGGTTCAGGTATGTCTATTTGTTTTATTTCCTTCACACTCAAATGTATTTCATCAATATCTACAAAATACAAATGACTTCCATCTCCCATTTTACTAAAAACCAGTTGATTGTTTGATAAAGACGCCACACATTCATATTTATTTCTCGTTTGGTAAATTACCAACGACAATGGAAATTCCACTTTTAATGTCAACAGTTGGCATTTATTATTATTAGAATAATCCCAATTCGTAATGACCAATGTGTTTAACTGCCATCGACACATTTTAATAAATCTATAAGCATTCACTTTGATTGAATCCAAAAGTTGACCATCCAATGTGAATATCTTTATGTTTTTATTCCCCTCGTCCCATACTGCAACCAGATTATTTTCAGTTATAACCAAAGATGTAATCCTCACTAGTTCTTTGTCTCCCAAATGTTGAGGGAGAGAAATACGTCTGCCTTTATCAGAAACTGTCAGGTCTTGTAGATATAAAGTACAAGACAACATT
>NW_026298744.1:0-386 GCF_001194135.2 Octopus bimaculoides
ATATATATATATATATATATATATATACAGCAATAAGAAAATAGAGGGGAATATGAGGTACTAATGAACTTGCAGACACTGTATTCTGTTGATTAATCTATTAATTTTATAACTAAATTGACAAAAAACACAATATACAGACACTTATGACATACCATGTCATATCAACAATTAACATTTCAAATTTAAAGGATTTAGTAATTGGAGAAGGGACAAAATCTTACAGTTGTTTCGGCCTAGAGTTCGCATGCCCCATTCTATCTCTATGCCTCCCGTACGCTGGAGTAATTAGTAGATGAAAATGATGTAAGTAGGGTACATGCATGATAGGGTACATGCTAGGCCTCTTCAGAGATTTACAAAATTCAATACAAATATAAAATAAG
>NW_026298745.1:0-964 GCF_001194135.2 Octopus bimaculoides
TATATATGAGTATATGCATAAATGTACGTACGTGTATGTGCACACATACATACATATACACACACCCGTGTATATGTTTATGTACACAAACATACACACACACACACACGTGTATATGTACACTCACACTTACATACACACAGGCACGTACGCGCGCACAAACACGCATACAGACACACAGATACACATAGCATAAACTCGCACGCACACACAGATAGAATGTAGCACACACACGCCCTTCCCCCTCCGATAGAATGCAACACACACACACACATCCCCCCCCCCCACACACACATACGTGAGGCAGCAGAGTAATTAAGGCGTTTCATACATTGTTTACAGTAACCATGTTTGCATCTTTGTGGTCTGAGATCAAATTCGAGCGAGATCATCGTTGCTTTTGGACCGGACCGGCATCGATAAACAAAGTACAAAATTATGCAATGTGTCCAACTTTTTCCAATTCTCCCTTTATATCTGTCTGTCGAATACCTTTCTCAAAACGGAATCAGCAGCTTCTACACTCGGTGGTTCGCTCCGTGGAGCCTAAAATTATCCTTCGGGGAATATACCTGTTTTGCCTTGTACTGTATGTATGTATGTATGTATGTATGTATGTATGTATAAATACACATAGGTACATGAAAATATATATAAATGTTTACATGATGTTACATCATGTTTACATGATGTTACATCATGTTTACATGATGTTACATGTGTGTGTATATGCATATATATCTATATGTGTGATGTGTGCATGTATATAAATATATATGTATGTGTGTATATTTATATGTATATATATCTATGCATATACATACACACATATCAACAAATATACACAAGTATGCACATATATATATGTGCACAGATAAGCATATAGAAATATACATTTATACAATTATACAAGTTATATAACTATAATTATATATATTTCATAAAAAGCCTTACAGATAGACAT
>NW_026298745.1:3799-4318 GCF_001194135.2 Octopus bimaculoides
GATCTGTGTATGCGTGTGTGTGTATGTGTGTACATCTAGCCATCCTGCTGTGCGTTTTGGAAATGTTCTTCCAGATTAAATGGACTGTTTTATTTAAATGTATCATAATTTTATCGGTTGTTATATCAGCTGCATTGTAGATTCTAAATACATATACTCACCTAGGCCGGCTTACAATCATACAGACACGCGCGCGCGCACACATGCACACACACCTACACACACACATACACACATGCATATACACACACACATACACAAGCTAAGACAGGCATATATACGTTATAAGATAGGCTCCCGTCCAGTTACATGTTACTCTCACAGGCTACGTTTTCGGCCAGAGTTAGAGAATAGGGCACTCAACCACAGGGACACAAGTATTATATGCAGTTTCAACCCTAAGCACATCAAGTACATACAATCATTGTTTATACACACACACATACACACATTCATCTCTGTGTGTCTTTCTGTGTATATGTATATATGCTTATCTAAGTTAAATATGTATATATATAT
>NW_026298746.1:0-362 GCF_001194135.2 Octopus bimaculoides
GCTGAATTTATTCTGAAAAAAACATATGTACCGAGATGCAATTCGAAAAGACCGCTACTTACATAGATATATAGGGATAAACAATCTTCTATATGCTACGATGGATACACGAGGTTTGGTATGTTGATCTTCTGTTTATTTCTATGTGTCTTGACCATATTATACTGACGAGTAGAAGTTGCATAATACTGCAATAACTACGAAATCATGATCTATAATTTAGTCTGTTTTTAAGGGGCTAGCTTTGAGAGTTGCATTTCCTCGCGTTCGGTAAAAAATGTGTTTACCATGGTAGTTAGACCTTAGAGTCCATCTTAGCGTGAGGCATTCATGTATAGTAATGCCCTTATATAAATAAATAT
>NW_026298747.1:0-452 GCF_001194135.2 Octopus bimaculoides
GCTTTATTTAAAAGCAGCAGAAATATAACAAAAGACTGTTACTCGGAGATGTAACTTCGTTTCAAAGATATTTGTAAGAGTGATAAAAAGTCGCTTGATCTGGACGTCTTGAGATGGGAGGAGGTTGCAAATGATCGCCCAGACTGGAGGCAAATACTGTGAAACAGAATGAAGAGAGCAGAAGCAAAACAGGGACTCACCATCAAAGAAAAGCAGACTCGACGGAAGGAAAAATCATCAGCACCAGCGGAGAGCTCCTTTAAATGCAGTCGCTGTACGCATGACCGCCACTCTCGTGTCGGCCTGTTCAGCCACATCAGACGCTGCACAACCATCACTAGTTGACACGATTTCTTTGGGCGCAGATCCATGGCCTCTTGAGACCAACGGATGCCTACTACTACTATATTATTATTATTATTATTATTTTATGTTTGACTTTTGTTTTGCAT
>NW_026298748.1:0-212 GCF_001194135.2 Octopus bimaculoides
TCACTGGAACTGTAAAAATCGGTAAAACTTTCCAGAAGTTTATCATTTAAGTATATATATGTCCATGTCTAGTTATGCAAGTATATGCGTGAGAATACATACATGAAACAAAACCTACAAATCTGTTTGTATACAGACATACATACATACATATATACATAGATACATACATACATGCATACATACATGCATGCATACATACATGCATGCAT
>NW_026298749.1:0-240 GCF_001194135.2 Octopus bimaculoides
ACGACCCGCTCGAAAGTTTTCATGTGTCGCCCACACATGAGCCAGTCCAGTGTCACTTGCAACGATCTCGCTCGTAGAATCTCATGTGTTACCTGCACAAGAGCCAGCCCAGAGGCACCGGCAACGATCTTGCTCCAAAGAATACATGAGTCGACCACCGGCAACGATCTCGCTCGGAAAATTTCATGTGTCGCCCGCACTTGACCCAGTCCAGGGGCGCTGGCAACGATCCCACTCGAA
>NW_026298750.1:0-572 GCF_001194135.2 Octopus bimaculoides
TAAGCGACGGAGTGCCAACAACAACAATATATATAAATACACGTATACACACACATATCTTTTTTCTTCACATGTTTCACTCTTTGGACGGTGGCCATGCTGGGGCACCACCTTATAGGAATTAGCCGAACAAATGCCCTTCCCTACCCCACGGGTGCTCATTAATTTTTTTAATATCATATACTTATTCTATTGGGTTATTTTTGTCGAACCGTTAAGCTACGAACAGTTTTTCTGCGGGTATGTTGTTGTTTATGATGTTATTGTTGCAGTTACAATTGCAGTTGTTATTTTTGTTCTTTTTCTTTTTGTTGTGGTTGTTGTTGTTATTATAAAAACAAAAACAAAGCAAAATGAAAAGTATATTTTTTTCAAAAAATATTTATAAAAATAAATGAATAAAACGACCGAATGAAAAAAGAAAACAACAAAAGCGACATTAATAATAACCAAAACATCCATGTGGTCACTCAACTTGGCAAAAAAAAAGCAGCTATAACTACCTCGCATCTACGAATAATCTAAGTATTTAAGAAGGATACCATTCACAACTACAACAACAGTAAAAAAAA
>NW_026298751.1:0-454 GCF_001194135.2 Octopus bimaculoides
GTATGTATGTATGTATGTATGTATATATGTGTATGTATATATATATATGTATGTATATACATATATATTTTTTTATCGGTGTGTGTGTATATATATATGTATATGCATATTTATATATATCTTAACCACGCACACTTACACACTTACACACACACACACACACACACACACACACACACACACACACACACACACACACACACACACACACACAGAACTTATATAGGTGTGTGGGTACTCACACCACACACAAATATACGCAAGGTTAACTGCGTGGTTAAAATGCTTAATTTGCAACCACGTTCAGTTTCACTGCACGGTTCCGTGGGCAACTCGGTTTCTTCAATATTTTCCGAAAAACCAATGGCTTGTGATTTACTCTGGTTGATGTAATCTGTGTAGAAGTCAATTCTATCTATCTATCTATCTATCTATCTATCTATCTATCTATCTA
>NW_026298752.1:0-901 GCF_001194135.2 Octopus bimaculoides
ACCATTTTGCATTATGTTCGAAGTAGCTTCTGGAATGTGGTGAATTGCTACAGTCTGTGGCTGTCTTTCCCCAGCAAACTCTCTTCTTCGGAGGCATAATCTATGTATATATTAAACAGAACAACAAAAGTTATAATAGATGGCAGGGTCGGTACTTTTCACATATCTGTAATTTTTCAGATTAACACCCGCACGATTACCCAACCCTAATCCTAAAACTAACCCAAAACCCTAACCCTAACCCTAACCCTGACCCTAAAAAACGTAACCGTAACATTAATGCTAAACCCTAACCCTGACCCTAAAACCTTAACCCTAACACTCTAGTGAAAATCGTGGTAAATTTATAAGACATTGACGAACATGAGTTATATTTTACTGAATGATTGTGTACTTGCACGTGTATGCGTTTGAGAGAGCGAGAGAGGAAGAGGTAGAGAGGGGGAGAGAAAGGAATAGGGGTAGTTAAAAGTTTTCTTATGACAGCTTCTCTTCACTGCCTATTACTTCATTAGAAATCTAAGGATGCACATAAGCACATAATAGAGAAAAATGAAACAAATATGGACGATTTGCTCCGAAACACCATCGAGTGGGGAACACTTCTCAAAGATAACCTGCAGTTGTTTCCTTCAAAATTCCGAAATGTTCATAGATCAAGGTATATTTGTAGAAAATTTCACGAAAAAATATTCATTTTCCTGGAAGTTAAGAGGAATTTAAGTGGAATTTCCGAATATTGTACCCCACCCCCTTCCAAAACACTTTCACCGAAAATGTTTGTATATTTGGAATCTACATAATAAATAATATATGTATAGAAAATTTCATTAAAAAATATTCATTTTTATGAAAGTTATGACCTTCCAAAAGTTGGGGGATACAACTCTGTAGTTATGCC
>NW_026298753.1:0-465 GCF_001194135.2 Octopus bimaculoides
AACGAACGAATGAACGTACGTACGTACGTACGTAGGAACGAACGAACGAATGAAAGAACTTCCGTACGTACGTAATTACGTTCGTTCGTACTTACGTACGTACCTTCTTTCTTTTGTTCGTTCGTTCGATCGTTCTTTCGTTCGATCGTTTGTTCGTTCTCTCGTACGTATGTTCGTTCGTTCGTACGTACGTACTTTCGTTCGGTCGAACGTACGTTGTTTTGCTCCTTCGAACTTACGTAAGTACGAACGAACGAACGTAATTACGTACGTACGTACGAACAAACAAAGGAGCGAGCGAACGAACGTACGTACCTACGAACGAACGAACGAACGTACATACGTACGTACGTACGAACGAAGGAACGAACTAGCTAATGAACGAACGAACTAACGAACGAAAGTTCGTACATAGGTACGTAGTATCGAACGAATGAATGAACGAACGAACGTACGTATGAATCA
>NW_026298754.1:0-312 GCF_001194135.2 Octopus bimaculoides
CACCACAATTAGGGATAATTTCGAAAGGGAATGAAAAATAAAAACATTTAAGCACAAGTCATGTTTCTATGTAATGCCTCGTGTTTATATGATGTTAATCTTGGCTTTTCCGCTGATGATAGCTGGCCGTGCGAAATATTTTATTTTATTTTGCTAAATATTGCTTGAAACCATTGGTTCGGAAAATAGATGGTAAATGTTTTTATTTCTCATTCCCTTTAGAAATTATCCCTAATTGTGGCGTGGAGTTTTGACTGCTTCTTCTAGCGGGTTAGATGTCCTATTATGGACACCTCTGATGTGTTTAAATGT
>NW_026298755.1:0-555 GCF_001194135.2 Octopus bimaculoides
TATATATATATATATATATATACATGTATATAGATATATTTATGCACGCATACATACGCACTCAAATACAAGTGTGGCGGTATATTTGTTTATATATACTTGTGCGCGTGTGTCAATGTATTGTGCGAACACACAACATTTTAAATTATGTGCAAAAATCACATAAAACCAACAATAATTACAAAACTTATATAATGGGTTATGTTTGTAATTTGAATATATTAATTATATAATAAACATGATTGTATTAAGTTATAGTATATTCAATTATAGAAAGAGAGTAATATCCTCAATTGTATGTGTAAGTATATACATGTGTATGTATGCTTATACATATACATATACTATAGAAGTATATTCATACATCCATACATGCATGCTTATATGTGTGTATATATCTACATTTAATATCTGTCTGTCTGTCCGTCTGTGTGTCTCTGTGTCTGTGTATGACTGTGTGTCTGTATGTCCGTGTTTATCTACTTATCTCTGTATCTAATTATCTATCTATCTATAAATATACTACATTTATATGTGTGCGTGCGTATATATATA
>NW_026298756.1:0-245 GCF_001194135.2 Octopus bimaculoides
GATAGATAGATAGATAGATAGATAGATAGATAGATAGATAGATTTGAACGGTCTACAAAGAAAGTTAGAACTTGTTCGTGGTGATGATGGAATATTGAAACACTGACTCGGCGAAGACTTCTACCAAAGCATTTACATTCAGTTTTAACTGTTCTGATGACTTTTTAAGCTGTCCAGATTAACGCAAATGTAAATGAATACTTTGTGCAATGAATAGCATCTATTGGCCTATATGCGTAGGCGTA
>NW_026298757.1:0-414 GCF_001194135.2 Octopus bimaculoides
ACACATAAACATCACACTAAGCTCCATTATAATTAAGATGATTTTAAAAAATACATCATTGAAAAAAAACGAAAATTTATAGCATACAACAGTTTTTCTAATAAGGGAAAACATTGAAAATAGAAACGAAAATAAAAGATACAATATAGATATAAATAAATCCTAGTGAAGTGGAAAATGAATTTGAAGCACATTTCATCCATTTTTGAAATTCAAAATTAATCCATGTTACATTTAACAACTATTTTCCATTTAACTTCACTTATTTAGATACCAAGTGGAACGGTAAAATAAAGAAATATATGAATAAAAATAATAGTAGTGGTGGTGGTGGTGGTGGTCGTGATGGTGGTATTGGTGACTGTGGTAGTGGGGATGATGATGATGATGATGAAGGTGGTGAGTTTAGAGGTG
>NW_026298758.1:0-423 GCF_001194135.2 Octopus bimaculoides
TGTGTGTGTGTGTGTGTGTGTGTGTGTGTGTGTGTGTGTGAGCGCATAAATGTAAAACAAGGCGGAAAAAATAGTACTCGAATACCCGAGGTAGAGTTATTATATATATATATATGCTTACGGTCATATCACATTTAAAGGACATGTTCTCGTTCGATCACCGAGATTAAGCAGCGTTGGGACTAGTGGGTACTTAGCTGGGTGACCCTTTGGGAAACCTAGGTGCCGTAAGCGTCTCATAAAAATAGACATTGGAGTGTCTGTGTGGTACGTAGCTTGCTTACCAACCACAAGATTCCGGGTTCAGTCGGCATCTTGGGCAAGTGACTTCTAGTATAACCTTGCGCCGACCAAAGACTTCTGGTTGGATTTGATAGACGGACACTGAAAGGAGCCCATCGTATATATATATATATATATATA
>NW_026298759.1:0-250 GCF_001194135.2 Octopus bimaculoides
ATATATATACTCAATTACGAAAAATATTGTGACAGGCATAGCTTCATATCTTTCTTTTGAATTAAATATTATGTTGGATTTATACTCCCGAATTTATTCATAATTCAGCGACGATTACCCAGTTTTAGCTATCAGAAGAATTACAGTAGGATTGCTGATCCTAAGGGATACTTGATGCTTCGTTCTACTTCATGTAGTTAACCGTAAGCACAACTATAACTGAGATGGCTTACGCTACCCCCATAGATAC
>NW_026298760.1:0-601 GCF_001194135.2 Octopus bimaculoides
ACGTACGAACGAACGAACGAACGATCGAATGAACGAACGAACGTACGTACTTACGTAATCACGTACGATCGAACGAAGGAACGTATCTTGTGTCCGTACGTACAAACGAACAAACGAACGTAGTACATATGTACGAACGACCAAACGAACGAACGAACGAACCTGCGTACGTACATACAAACGAACGAACGAATGTACGTACGTACGTACGAACGAATGAACGAACCTACGTACAAACCAACGTACGAACGAACGAACGAACAAATGAACGAAAGCACGAACAAAAGAACGTACGAACGACCGAATGAACCTGCGTGCGTCCGTACAAACGAACGAACGAATGTACGTACTTACGTGCGAATGAACGAACGAACGTACGTACTTACGTAATTAAGTACGTACGAACGATCGAACGAACGAACGTACCTTGTGTCCGTACGTACAAACGAACGAACGAACGAACGTACATAAGTACGAACTTACGAATAAATAAACGATCGAATGAACGAACTCAGAGACGTACGTACGTACGAAAGAACGAACGAACGAACGTACTTTTGTCCATACGTACGAATGAACTTAGGAACAAACGAACGAACGT
>NW_026298761.1:0-989 GCF_001194135.2 Octopus bimaculoides
ACACATACACACACATATACACATATATATATGCATTCATATACATAAATCCAAATAAACATACACATACGTTATATACAGTATTTTGTGAAGTGTATTAAATATACTTTACATCTGCAAACATTACCTGAATTAAAACTCAGTATGCTGTCAAGTAGATAAATTTGTTTATTTTTCATGATTTCACACACACACACACTACACACATTGGTGTAGGCATGGCATTTTGCTTTGTATTTATGAGATCTCAGGTTCAATACTACAATATGATGAGGAAGCAGCTTGCACTATAACATGCAATCATTCAATGCCTTATGAGAGTAATTACATATGTGGAAACTGTGTAGAAGCCTCTTATACAATAATACATTGAGTGAATGAAATAACTGAATTATACCTTATTGAAATTCATGAAATATTCACCATATAAAATATTGATCATATCTATGTGAAATCATACAGAACATATCCTTCACACACATGCATAAAGTACAGACATGGCATACAACATGCAATGTATGTTTGTAAGGTATATATATTTATATATACGTATATAATGTATACATGTCACATACGTGTAATGTATATAATGTAATATTAGTAATGTATGTATACATGTAATCATTTATACATACATTAGTAACATTATATTACATACATTATACATATATTAACTGTACATAATATATGTATATATATGCCTTACATACATTGCATACATAACCATATATACATATTATATATATATCGTCTGTGAAAAACATAAAAGAAGTACACTAATATATAGAGCAGTATATATTAAAAATAGGGAAGGCCAGTTTATGGGATTACTTTAAGTTTTCCTGTAAATAAAGGGTTTAGCATTATGGCAGATCATCAGATCCCAAAACCTGTTGGCCCAAAACCTATTATTTCTTCCTCCATATTTTTAAGAGGTTCTGGGATCTGACGATACACCATAAAGCTAAACCCTTTATGGACAGGAAACC
>NW_026298763.1:0-698 GCF_001194135.2 Octopus bimaculoides
TATATATATATATATACGATATGTGTATATATGCATAAATATATAGGTATAGACGAATATATATATGTATGTAAACACTGCGAAGCATTACATTATGCATACACACACGAATATACATGCTGTGTGTGTGTGTTGCTATGATGGAGAACCTATTACAAAGCGTGTAGGTGTAATAATAAACATAAACTCAGTGCTGTAAAACACCGCAATTCATGTCGTCTGCTACAGTGAAATTCGGTATTAGGTTTAACCGAAAACACTTTCAGTCTCTGCAGATAGATACGATGTTGTTGGAATTATAACTAATAGATTTATAAGTACAATAACGATATGATATACATACTGTTAGACATGGAGATGTATGTATTTATGTATGCAATTTTATATATTTATATACACACACATATATATGTATATATATCTAGGTATATCTATCTCTGTATATATTTACAGATGTACATACATACATATATGTGTGCGTGGGTAAACATGAAATATATATATATGTATGTATGTATGTATGTATGTATATGTGTTATATGCATATAAACATAATATTTATGTATATTGATATGTATAGATATGTACATATTCAAATACAAATAGTTATACATATATACAAATATAAATTCAAAGTTGAGGTATATAAATGTACTTGTAAGCTGTATGCATATATATATATATATATATATATATAT
>NW_026298764.1:0-241 GCF_001194135.2 Octopus bimaculoides
TATACACACACACATACACATACATACACACATACATACATATACATATATTTGTACGCACATACACACGATAGTCGTGTGGTAATGAAGATTAAGGCAATGCTATATGTATAGGAAAATTATGCTTGCATGAACTAGTAAGATATTAAGTGTATGACAATTTATAAACGTGGTGGATGGTCTATGAATCTAAAGAGAGAGATTGTGTTGTTAAGTGAAATGGAAATCAGAGGGGCAAAAA
>NW_026298765.1:0-255 GCF_001194135.2 Octopus bimaculoides
ATACATATACATATACATATATACATATATATACATATGATTTTTTGGATATACATATGATTTTTTGGACATTTTTGTGTAAAAATGTATTTATTAAAACATAGGTTTGTTTATATATTCAAATATGAATGTACTTGTGAATAAGTATGGGAGCATATTTGTGTAGATGTATTTTTATCTTTGTTTTTATTTTAAAAAGATATACGTAAACGTTTAGATGTTTATGTATGTGTAAATATAAATGTGTGTATATGA
>NW_026298766.1:0-342 GCF_001194135.2 Octopus bimaculoides
AGTAAACAGAGGAAGAACGAGAGGGGGGAAAATGATAGAGGAAGAGAAAGGGAAAGAGAAAGCGTCGGAAAATATAAAGTTGCGATAACTACTTTCAAAATTGGTGACGCTGCGTTCGGTCATGTAAAAACAAATAGTAAATGAGTATATGCATATATACGCACAGGTATGTGCATACCGACATCCACCTGTATGTATAGGTGCATATCTGGGTACAGGACATTGCAAACAAAACGTACACAAGAAAACACACAAGCCACATAGAGAACAGAGTGGCTGTGTGGTAGGTAGGTTGCCTACCAACTACATGGTTCCGGGTTCAGTCCCACTGCGTGGCATCTT
>NW_026298767.1:0-476 GCF_001194135.2 Octopus bimaculoides
ATATTTATATTATTTAAACATGAAAATACAGTATATGTGAATTTTTGTGTTTGCTTGAACCTTTGCCTGTGTGCACATATATGACGATATTGTATCTCTCTGATTACATATGTGGGTGGGTGTATGTATGTGTCTTAATGCAAGTGTTTTGAACTACTGTCTGTGCCCTATGTGATTTTATTAATTGAAATTCAAACCGTTATTTTGATCGGTTAAATCCCAATAATGACGTCATAATACCGAAGTCAGAAAAACGTGATATTTTTCCGCATTCATTGCGATACTTTGGCCATTGCTAACAGTTAACTTCTTGTAGGTTACTATTACAATCCATTGATTTGCGTTAATATATTTGCTAATAATTTGTTTGTTTTAATAGATATAACCAAATGTCTAACGTTCTACACCGACCGGGCTTCCTTACGCGACTTCGTAAAGGGGCTCGAAACTTTTTCTCCAGATTATTACCCTGCGTA
>NW_026298767.1:1267-1884 GCF_001194135.2 Octopus bimaculoides
TGTATATATATATATATATATGCAGTCACACATGAGGGTAAGGCTGTGTAAGCTTCCATTGTGTCTGTATGTGTGAGTATTTGGATGTGTGATATAACCACATAGGTGGGACTACATTTGATAAATATAGCAACAAAACTACTCCTCAAAATACATCGGACTCTCCCCCAGAAACATGTGTTTCTTATAATTATTTTTGTGTTGTTTACAGATTTTACCTATCCTGACTTTGACCAATATGAACGTACTTCCTTTGAAGGTAAATATTAATAATTTACGACCTAATTGATTTCTAGTTGACATTGTAAATTGTGTTATGTGTCTATTTATCTCTTATACTTTTGTGATTCTTTGCGACAGTCTGTTTTTTTTTTTATTACCTTTTGTCTATTTTCATTGCCAGATTCATCATCCACATACACCGATCCTTGGGCTGACCTGGTTGACGAACCATCATATTTTGGTAAGTTTCAAATTAATGTAGTTTCTAGTGTTCACTGAATAGAATAACGTGTTACGACTGATTCTCATATATGTGCCAATCTACCTACCCACCTACCTACTTTTCCACCTACCTACCTACCGACCAACCTACCTACCTATCCACCTACCTACCT
>NW_026298768.1:0-212 GCF_001194135.2 Octopus bimaculoides
TATATATATATATATATGTATATATGTATATGTGTATATACACATATTTATTCATGTCTATATGTAAATATGTATACATAGATACTTATATATACATGCAGATATGAAAATGAATAATGCACGTAGGTACATAAATATGTGTGTGCATGTGGATACATATGTATATATGCATATAAGCATAGATATGTATGTATAAATCCTTATATACCTAT
>NW_026298769.1:0-172 GCF_001194135.2 Octopus bimaculoides
GAACGAACGAACGAACGTACGAACGTACGTATGTACGGAAGTACGAACGAACGTACGAACGTACGAACGAAGGTACGAACGAACGAACGATCGAACGAACGAACGAACGTACGTACGTACGTAAGAACGAACGAACGAACCTACGTACGTAAGGTCGTACGTTCGTTCGTTC
>NW_026298769.1:182-632 GCF_001194135.2 Octopus bimaculoides
CGAACGAACGAACCTACGTACGTAAGGTCGTACGTTCGTTCGTTCGTTCGTACGTACGTACGCAAGTACGAACGAACGACCGAACGAACGAACGAACGTGCGTACGTAAGACCGAACGTACGAACGAACGTACGAACGAACGAACGTACGAACGAACGAACGAACGATCGAACGAACAAACGAACGAACGAACGTTCATACGTACGTAAGAACGAACGAACGAACGAACGAACGTACGTACTAAGAACGAACGACTGAACGAAGGAACGAACGAACGTACGTACGTAAGAACGAACGAAGGAACGAAGGAACGAAGGAACGAACTACCGTACGTACGTACGTAAGATCGAACGAACGAGTGAACGTAAGAGCGAACGAACGTACGTACGTACGTAAGAACGAACGAACGAATGTAAGGACGTACGTAAGAACGAACGAACGAACGAACGA
>NW_026298769.1:667-1119 GCF_001194135.2 Octopus bimaculoides
GGAACGAACTACCGTACGTACGTACGTAAGATCGAACGAACGAGTGAACGTAAGAGCGAACGAACGTACGTACGTACGTAAGAACGAACGAACGAATGTAAGGACGTACGTAAGAACGAACGAACGAACGAACGAACGAATAAATGTACGTTCGTAAGAACGAATAAATGTACGTTCGTAAGAACGAATATACGTTCGTAAGAACGAATGAACGAACGAACGAATGAAGGAACGTACGTACGTGATCACGAACGAACTAACGAACGAACGACCGAACGAACGAACGTACGTACGTACGTTAGAACGACGAACGAACGATCGAACGTCCGAACGAACGAACGAACGAACAAACGAACGAACGAACGTACGTACGAACGAACGAAGGTACGAACAAACGAACGCCAGAACGAACGAACAAACGTACGTACGTAAGAAGGAACGAACGTACGTAC
>NW_026298770.1:0-200 GCF_001194135.2 Octopus bimaculoides
ACTCACAAGAACCTGGCAAGGAACAAAACAAAATTATGAGAGGGAAAATACAAAAAAGAAAATACATCATCTGATGTATTATAAAGGTTTTGACATCCATTTTCCCTAACTGGCATGGGTAGGACAGTTGAAGAGGAAGCAGTGAGCCAGAGGAGATTGGTGAGCTCCAATGAAAGATTTGGCAAGATTTCTACAGCTGG
>NW_026298770.1:1076-2011 GCF_001194135.2 Octopus bimaculoides
TATATATATATATATATATATTAATATTTAGCAGAAGTAACAAAGTGACCCAAGATCCGAAAGTTTCATTTATTGGCATTTATAAAACTGGTTCTTTTGAGGTATATTCCCAGACCTCCAAAGAACTAGTTTGATGAGTGTCAACACATGAAACTCTCAGATCTTGAGTCACTCTGTTAGTTCTGCTAAATATTAACAAAAAATACATTACACATATACTCACATTTGAAGTTTTATTTTTCTCCATTTACACCTATATATATATATAGTCTACACCTTCAGCCCTTTTACTACCCTCTCACATTTATCATATCCCTATCAATCACTTCCAATATCACACATCCTTCAGATCACCCATTTCACTGTCATCTGTGTCCCTACTGACATCCCCTATCACCCCTACCCCTATCTTTCATCTCAATCACTCTCTCTTCTTTTTACTCTACTATCTTATTGTAAATCTCTTCTCTTCGCCATTCTTCCAATGAAACTAGGGATGTTACTGGACCTACCTGAGTCTCTCCCCAACACTCAAACACTCCTTTCCATATATTTATTACCCTCATCCCAAGGTATATGTGAAGCCCAGAGATTGAGGGGAACTTTTAGTTTTGTCAAGGACATGGCAATTGTCTCCAGTGATGGTGCCATAAGTTGCACCCAGTGCACTTTGTGCAGTGGTTGGTGTCAGGAAGAGCATCCAGCTGTAGAAATAAAATCAGAAAATGTAACTTCAGGCAACATACTCTTTGAACCATCCAACCCATTCCAGCATGGAAAGTGGGGGTAAAATGATGATCATACATACGGATGTATAAATATACATATGTGCATCCTTGTATATATATTATACACATTCATTCATATATATGTATGCATGTGTATTGACTGGTTTCTGAAACAATGTAATCTAGAGATGAAATCCAAGTACGTAG
>NW_026298771.1:0-293 GCF_001194135.2 Octopus bimaculoides
TTCTTTTTCGTCTTCTTCCTTTTCTTTTTCTTCTCAACTTCATCGTCTTCTCACCTTCATCGTCTTCTCCATCTTTTGCTTTTTCAGTATCATTATTTTTATCATTATTATTATTATTATTATTAAAATGTTATACTTTGTTCTATAATCTGTCAGCTTATAAACACGAAATACCGAAAAACACTGGATTAAATTCAGATTATTCCAATACTATACACAACTGCTGGATTAAAATGTGACGTTTAGCAATATGTATAGATATATATACATACATACACATATACACACACACA
>NW_026298772.1:0-1349 GCF_001194135.2 Octopus bimaculoides
GCAGCAGCCTCGGTTTCAGAGGACCTCAGCTCTTCAATACCCTGCCAAAATATTTGAGAAACCTGCAAGACATGGATGCGGAGGTCTTCAAGACAAAACTTGATGCTTTCCTCTCCACGATACCAGACGAACCAATGGCTCGAAATGAGACACAGTTTAGGGCAGCGATGTCAAATTCTCTTATACACCAGATGTGCCATCAAAACTCTTGATTGGACTATATCAGGTGGAGAAGAGCCATGCAAGGAACGTGAAGAGAGCACAGCATAAAGACGGAAAATCACGGTGGTGCTCCAGCATGACCGCAGCCACTTGGCTGAAACCCAAAAATAAATAAATAAATAAATAAATAAAGGCGAGTTGGCAGAAACATTAGCACGCCGGGCGAAATGCTCAGCGGTATTTCGTCTGTCTGAGTTCAAATTCCAGCGAGGTCGACTTTGCCTTTTATCCTTTCGGGGTCGATAAATTAAGTACCAGTTGTGTACTGGGTCGAGCTAATCGACTGGCCCCCTCCCTCCAAATTTCAGGCCTTGTGCCTGGAGTAGAAAAGATTATATATATATATATATATGCGTGTATATGTATGTATGTGACATGTATGTGTATCTATACACGCACTGACACACATACACACACATGTATATATATCTATAGGATGATCTTAATCAAGTGATGAGAAAAGACCAATATTCAAGAAAGAAGGCAATTCATTTTATAATGTAGCTTATATATTTTTTAAATACCAACCTTACACCATATCTTCATTACCCTTGTTTGGGTGATTACAAATTCCGAGGATCTGATACCTTAGAGACATATGTAGCTTGGATTTTATCTACTCTATTTCCTAATTTTGGATGTCTTTTATTTTCTGTAAATTTGAAATATATATCTGTGTGTGTGTGTGTTTATATATGTGTGTGTGTGTTTATGTATGTATGTATGCATGTATGTATGTATGTATGTATGTATGTATGTGAAGGCGCATAGCTCAGTGGTTACAGCGTCGAGCTTACGTCCGTGAGGTTGTGAGACCGATTCCCTGACCGGCCAGCGTGTTGTGTTCTTGAGCAAGGCACTTTATTTCACGTTGCTCCAGTCCACTCAGCTGTAGAAATGAGTTGCGATGTCACTGGTACCAAACTGTATTGACGTTTGCCTTTCCTTTGGATAACATCGGTGGTGAGGGGAGGCTGGTATACATGGGTGACTGCTGGTCTTCCATAAAAACATTTTGCAAGACTGTGCTGTAACTGCGCATTGATAAATAACGTCTTTAATTCTACAGGTGTTACCGAAGGCACAATTAGAGTATTCTGAGAGTATTCTGTACTGAGGTTAGGGTA